>NW_010412162.1:6679-12999 GCF_000710305.1 Buceros rhinoceros silvestris | reverse complement strand
AAAGAGAATTGTTCTGTCAAGAAACATATTATCTAGCCAAAGATTTGCTGCCTCAGCTTAACTGTGAAATCGTTTCTGGAATAAAGCTATACATTCTCATCTAAAAAATTTTTTGAGGCAGTATCCCTAACAAGTCTTTCATGATGACAATAAAAAGAGAGGTTCTTCGTGCTAGGTGATAAGAACTTCAAACCCACTAATTCATTATAATTCCAGATTCACCTTTCTCTTTCATCCTAAATTTTAAAAAGATTCAGCAAATGCCACTGCTCCCTCCAGGAAGACTATGGCTATATTATAAAGTCAATGACAGTGGCATATTGTTTATGAATCGTAAAACCAGAAAATAATGTCACTTGTTTTTCTAACTACAGAACAGATTTCAAATGTTTACTTTCTAGTTTAGTGTTTATGTAACTGAAGTAACAGTTTAAATCTACTTTAAATCTTAATAAAGATCTTGATTTAAAACCAAAGTTAAATTCCAGTCTTACTTCTAATCCTATGTACTACAAAACACATTATTAAGTTAATAGTCTGCTGTGTAATTTATGGCTAATAAAACATGCTT
This sequence comes from Buceros rhinoceros silvestris, assembly GCF_000710305.1. Taxonomy (NCBI): domain Eukaryota; kingdom Metazoa; phylum Chordata; class Aves; order Bucerotiformes; family Bucerotidae; genus Buceros; species Buceros rhinoceros. Next base: position 12,428 of record NW_010412162.1, on the reverse strand, counting down.
AAAGAAAAAATATGTTATTGGTTTATATTGTCATTACGATTTAGAAAATTACATTATTATATATTTCATCAAGTTACGTGTCCACTTTGTTGACATCAAAGAATTTCATCAATGGCAGAGTTTTTCAGTTTGCAAGTTGCACGTCAAATACAAAGCAATAGCCACAGTTCACAATACACACAATTTTGGTGCAACTGGAAGCACAAAAATACTCCATGGAACTCCATAATTAATCCTCAATGCTTCTGCTGTACAGTTTAAATGTGTAAGTGTGGATATTGTGTTGACGGTTATCTGCAGTTCTATCGCAGACCATTGATCCCTTACAAAATATTCCCATTCAAGCTTGTAAGTGGTTTAAAACCTGTTGAAGGTACATTCACTATTGGCATATAGTTAAATTATTTCTTATTCAACTGACACACATCAAAGTAAAGCTTCATCCAAAAAGCAGCAAGGCTTTTTTAGGTTTCCTGAAAGCATAGCAGGCATGAACCACTAGAACCACTCCGTCAACTAGAATTTTCTAGCACCTATCTGATCTGAAGTTTTGTTTGCCAGTATACGCTGAGCGGTGTCTTCAAGACCATTACTATACAAGGCACGTTCTTGTACATGCATACTCTCACAAAAGCACGGAGCAAGCTCCTCATATAAATGTCTTAATTTATTTTTTGTGTTGGAAAAGTTCTGACCCCATGCTTGATGATCTTAAATTTCTGTCCTTAAGCGGTCCTACCTATTGTTGAGGTCCCAGTTTTTGTAGAGATCTATATATATGCATGCTCATATGCTCCTTTTCAGTTGTTAAGCTACTCTAAAGGGCAAGGTTTTGCCTCTCCATTTTCCCTGTCCTTTAAACAAGCTTTGCAATTTCTGCTATTTCCTTCTAGCAATAAAATGAACAAAAGTTATGAAAGACAAAATCAACACAAACTCCTCAAAACTGATTTACCTTCAGAAAGTCAGAATCTTGCTTCTAATAATTACAGAGGCAAAGATTCATATTTGCAGCATGTGACTTCGACGAAGTGACATTTATTGACTTGAACATTCTCCATCACTGATTATAAGAATGAGGAGGCAAACTCAATACATGTCTTACAAATACAAGAATAAAACAAAACTGTGTGAATTTCTGTATGCAGATCAGACATTTGTATTACTTGTTATCGCCACAAAGAGTGCCAATTGAGTCTTGTATCTTGCTGACACCGGCAATGTGGTCATGGAGCAGACATGGTCATGTTGACAAGAATGTGATTGCTTGTGATGCAGTTAGCATGCCGTGAAGGAAAAAGCTACAGAAGTAAATTCTCTCTGTGTTGCCTCCAGCAGAGAGGAGATTGGGAGATAATTTCCTCCCCATCATTCGCACATTTTTCCTCACAGCAGAAAGAAAGAATTGAAAGAGCTAGGAGCTAATTAATCATTGACTGAAGAAATGCAACATCACCATCAGAAAAGACAAGATACAATGTCAGGATGTTATCATAACTACTTAATGATTCCTGTTTAATTGTTTGAAAATGAACTGTCTGAGGACTACTGGAGTTGAGGATACTTATATTAAGTTTTTGTTTATTGTAACTTAAGTTGCAATACTTAACAGCACACACTTCTATTAGGATTTGTTTCCAATTTTCTGCACTGTGGTGGTGGAGGTCACTACACTTGTTATTAAATCTTTGCACGACAGAGAACTCTATTTTCTCAAAAATCTCAACACTGTTCCTTATTTAATGAGGAAAGATTAAATTCTGTAAATAAGAAGGCTCATGTGTCCTCTCTCTTCTATAACTTTTGAAAGCACTGGCAAACATCAATCAAATATTACAGAAAAACAATGATAACAAAGATATTATGGTCTTACAGAATTAATAAAAATGGGCAATTGGGTAGAAGAGAGATACCTGATTTAATGCCCTTCTGATGGAGAACTTTCACAGTTACCTTAACTCCTAGTCAAAGATATTATGATTTCCTAATGGCAAGATAGGCTAATAAATGCCACCACTATGGAAAATGGTGCTTGTCTTTTATTAAATTACAGCAAATCAAAGAAGGAGCAAAATGATAGAAACCAAGTCTTATTTTATCTTCTGCCAACAGAAGAGCCTCTCTTTTTCCTCCAAGCTATCCCTTTTTGCTTTCAAACTAAAAATTTAAAGTGCTGTAACTGTAGGACACCATGTTATAAAATTCTTCCTTTGTGCATCTCCCAAAGGAATTGTGGGGCCATCCTCACCAGAACGGTGTAAGCAGTGCTAACTTTTTTGGTTTTCTTTCTAAATTGTGACATGAAGTAGTGGAACAACGCAACCAAGTATTGTGCCTCCCTACAATGTAGGACATGTACTCCAAGGGTCATATAAACTTGTTACATTATGTTACAGCATAAACAAATTTTGTGGTTTGATGTTTGGGTTTTGGTTTTGTTTGTGATTTTGCTTTTTGGATTTTTTTTGTTTGTTTGGGGTTTTCTAAGTTAAAAAACTTCAACATCCTACAGCGTTCTTGCACAAGGGTATTGCTGCTCAATAGCCCTTAGCAGGCCATTTATCTCCTTGCTGACAGAGTTGGGTATGTATCAAATCAGCCTAAACACAAAAAAAAGGCTGATGAGAGGAACTTGCAAGGTACTTGACATGGGCAATGGGCACTCATTTTTCCAATATATAACAATATTCTCATCTTGTTAATGTTCATTTTTTTGAACATTATTGTTTTTTAAGTGTCCACTGCTTTCTACTGCACACCCAAAGGCACATACACATTTACTGCAAATGGTATCAAATGAAATCTCAACTGTCCAAGCAATGTTGTGGCTGCCACTTCCCCTTTCAACTCCAAACACTGCAGTGCAGCAGCCAGGGACTAAGGAAAGCAATCCTCTTCTGTAGGGGGTGCTGGTGCAGGTGGAGGAATTGTTTAGTGTAATATTGTTAGCTTTGCTCAGTTAGAATTAACCTTTAGCATATTTGCAAGATACATGCATGGGCAGCATAAAAGGTACCTGTTTTAGGGTTTTTAAGGGAAATTTAGGAAGACAATAAGGATTAGTCTGGCCTCAAGAAAAGTAACTAGTGAAATTTGTACTCCTGTGATATTTGTAACTTTTTGTCCAGTTTTGTTTGTCTTCTTTTAATAATGCATGGGTTTTTTAGAGTTGGCAGCTTACAATTTTTTGAGTTGCTTCAGACAGAGCCTCACACCTTAAGGACAACTTTTTATAACCTTCTTGCCTACAGTCAACTGCATCAAACAAGAGAAAAAGGTATTTCTCAAAAGGTGAGTTGTTTTGTAATATTCTTTTCACAATGTACAGTTCAGTTGAATTGAAAAGAGATCAAAGGAAAAAATAAGAACCAGAATATCATCTGAAAATACACAGTGCTTTATTTTCAATAGGTACTAAGCAACAACAGACATATGCAAATTTTGTTCCATATTGTCAACATTATTCCAAGCGAAGTAAATTTGTGAATATATGCTGTGATTTAATTAGTTCACATACCAAGTGCTAGGATCATCTGACATATTCTTAGGGATGTTTGCATTTGAATTATCTCCTCAAATAAACATCTAGAACTTCTGTAGAAACGAACAGTTATTTTTTATCAAGGTGGGCCATGAAATAACACTCCAAGGCATCACTCCAAACCACAGCAAAATATTCACTACCAAATGTACTTCTGAACCATCCTAGTTACTTAGACCATTACTGCATAATAAGAGAGAAAGTTGTGAGTGTGCTCAGCTTCTTTCTTATAGCACATGGTTTAAAATTTGTGGATTCAAAACATGCACAAGAGCATTAGTGATGTTCCATAATAATCAGCTGTTTTGCCCAAGATGAACGTTCCAAATGAACGAAACATGACTCTACTGCATTTAATCTTTACATGCATACAAATGACACTGACATTTGTACTTTGGAGGCTGAGTCCGATGATCAAGATTATGTTTTAAACAAATATATCACAGCAAAACATAAGCTAAGCTTGGCTTACATTTATTTCTCTACCTAGACTAAAAATGATAAAACAGACCTTTTGGAGCAGATAGTATAAATTTTACACTTATAACTGCCCATTTTAACAAGTGTGAACATTTTCTGCTCTGATGAACATTATTGTACTGTTTGATTTTTAATATTCATTAAGTACTTAATTAAAAATCTAAACTGATATTTCTATGTGATTTCTTACAACATATCTGAGACATTGCTCTTTTATGTTGCTAATGCAGAACTTTATCTTCACTCATTTGTTGTTGCTTTATTCCCTTTAAACTATGTTTGCTCTTAAAGATTTGCAGTTCCCAGAATGATTTCCCTGTTGTGGATAATTCCGAGAATAATCAGGATAACACTAAATACTTCATCTTTCATTAAAAACTGCCTTCCTGTTATGCTTTCTAGAGGTGGTATTTAGTACATTTAGTACACTTGGGAGATGCAGAAACCTCACTACATCTGTTTTGGAGGTGTTACCCTGGTATTACATAATACCTGTGATTACTATTTTTCTTGAAAACTGAATGACACTGGAAGAGGCCCCTGAGAGTTCTGTTGTAAGATGTTCTATCTTTCCTTAGCTCAGCCTATGCTTTACTCCTAAAGCCAGGCTGCATCGTATATGATAAAGGATCCTCTCTCAGTGCTCCATATCTGTTTTGTGTTGAATACTGAAAGAATCAGCTTTTATTTTGAGAATAAAATACATGTACAGCAGATACATTAATTTTCTCAGATTTTATTCTATTTTTTAGAGAACATCCATATAAAGACATGACAGTACACACACACAAAAAAATACCCAAACAGATAACCAATAGCATTCAGTAAAGAAAGAAGGTACTCTTTTGCTTTGTAAAAATACGTTGATACACTGTGTAATGTCTAGATTTATTGTGAATGAACAGGTTTGCCCCACAACAATTTTTTTTTAATCTAAAATTTTGATTTGAGTGTTACCTAAGTAAGCTTCCATATGGGTTTACACACATCAGCCAGACTTAAAAACATGTGGCTTGTCATGGCTTACTTTCAGATCTTTGAAGCTAACTTTTTGATTTTGTCATACTATGCTCATTAAATTAACATTTTTTGTGAAGGTACCTGCCCCCTAGAATTCAGCTGTTTTGACTCAGCCCATCTAAGATTAAGGCAAGACTGTTCAGTTCAAGGTTCTCCAGTAAAAAAGGGCTTTGCTACAGCTAGTGGGCAAATTGGCCATCCATTAGCAAAAATTAAATCAGTGCTCAGGGCAGACATCCTTTATACAGGTTAAGACATACGGTTCATTAAAAATCTTGGAAAAGGGTGTCCTGACAGTAAGTGGTGAGAAATATAGTTCTAATCTGACCCGTAAGAATGGTCAGCACCATTGTTTGTAGATGAACAAACAGTCTTCCAATGGTTTGAAAGAGAGTCGTGAATCTTAATGGACGTGCATTTAGCACTGTTTGATTCTATGCTTTTGCAGTTTAGTGCAACCTTGAATAGATTAGTGTAATGACTGAGTTACATACAGCCTATTGGAGTTTACAGAACAGAAGTAATCGATGGTCAGTCTCTACATTAACTTTCTGCATGGATAAAGGTGCAACATTCTGATTTTAATGAAGAAGTACCACACCATTTTTTCCTCTCTAAATAATATATTGTTAAATAAAGACAGAAACTGTAACATATATTTAAACCATGCACTCTAAAAGCAGCTAGAGTCAAGTTCTGTATGTAGGG
>NW_010412162.1:4011-6600 GCF_000710305.1 Buceros rhinoceros silvestris | reverse complement strand
AGGGAAATAAAAACCACAGAGATATACAAGTGCCTTGTAAAAATCAAATTTCTGCAGCAATTCCCTTCAGAAAATATAAGAGGCTTTGTTAATTGCCTGATGCTCCACTCTGTTACATAGTATTTCAAGATCTGTACTAGGCCAATTCAGTCTAATTCTAAAGCCATCAGCTTTTAAATCTCTCTCTCTATATAGATACACACTAATGATTTACTTAATATTTACATGATTCTCGATTCAATCAACTGATCAAACACAATATTTAAAAGTTATATACCAAAAACAAGCAAAGAAATTCAATGGAGGTGAAAGCAAAGCCTTATTTTCCTTCATGAGTTACTAATATTTTAGAGGAGAATGACCTAACTGCTTACCAAGTTGATTGATTTTCTCAGTCTGGAGCCTTACACCTGCAATAAATGGCACGTGCCGGTACATTATATTAACAGCAGGCAATAAGGCACTGCTAAACCATCTCCTGGTTGATTTTTTATTTCTATTTAAATAAAAGCAATTGATCCGACATTGAGGAAACATCAAACAAAAATAGCCTGGCAGGAGTGAGGCCTTTCTGGTTTAAAAAGGGGAAGGGAAAGGGGAAAGACGGTGAGCAGGAAGGGGGGAAGAAACACAAAAGGGAGAAGGAAGCTTGTGATAATTCTCAGTCAAGGTACCCCATGAACAACTAATGGACTATAGCTTTCTATACCTGTACCTAAATACTAAACACGTCTGATCACAATAGTCTCACTCCCCCTCCATGCTCCCTCTGTTTTTCCTGCATTTCTTTCTTACAGTATTTCCAGCTCACTCTCTTCCTTTCTTCCTTCACACAATGTTTTAGCTACCTTTTCCTCGCATGGTGCCATCCAGTGACCTTTTGGACAAAGGCAGTACAAGCCGTGCATGTTCTGAGCAACGTGTTCTTGGACATTCAGTATCTGCGTAGCTTTGTCAGCCACTGTATTCAAGCCACCACTTCCAATACGCATGTGTGAAACCAAGTGCTTCTAAGTGCTTCCATCTTTGTCAAAGACAGTTTACTGTATCAACAGCTTGAAAAGCTATTGAAGTTGAAAAAGGAAAAGGAACATATGTTCAGACAAGCTAAGTTTCTTAAGAAAATGAAACTACGGATTGTCCTTTCCCATGTCCATCTGTACCAAATTTAAATCCTAATAATACATATGCTTTACATTGGTGGAAAAAAGTAAAGGACAGTCTTGAGGGCAGATTATGATAAAGGTGAATTCTTCTCTCTTATGCACCTGTATCTGTACATCAGAATGTATTATCCATAATTATTACACCCTGCAGGTTCTCTACATTACAGTAGCATGAATATATACATGTGCTGCTATTACCTCAGTTTGTTTTTGTATTATTAAAAAACACTCACAAAAAGCTTTGTATACAAGGGAACCTCAGAAAAAGTAAAAGTTTCTGAACAATCACAACTGTTTTTGAATGTATAACAGCACCACTGAGTTCCATTTCCAATATGAAATATCTTAGGCAAACTAGAAATGTTGTAGTCCTGTGTAACATACTCAGAAATATAACTACCTATCAAACACAGTATGCCATGGATTTAGAAACTGTCTCCTTTCCTTACATTGCAACCGTTGCTACAAAGGATGAATGTTAATGTATAAGCATTTCATTCAAGAAATAAATGAAAAAAATCAGTTTCTTGAAGTTAAAATGCAAAGTTTGCTAAATTCCTCTGTTCCCACAAAATTTCTTAGGCTACTTACAGTTTTCAAATAAACAACTACTGATCACTTGTTGTCCAATCCAACAATAACAGGCTTATGTCATGATGATACACTTATCATACCCTGACCAAATTAATTTGTCTGTAGGAACCAAAGGTATATATATTTCAGTTATATAGGTTACATCTATCTTAAAGTAGATATACCATCTCTTAATGTCATGATTTAATATTCATTGAGTTGGTGCAGAAATAAACTTTTGTCAGTAAATTCTTTCACGGGTTATTTTTACAATACTATTAATAACAATAATTATATCTTCATCCACTGTTAAAAGTGACCACAATATGAGCCGAGTCCCTCATTCTACAGAAGACACATTCTTAATTATTAGCTATTAAAGATTAGAATACTACAGTATATCTAACATAGCAGAACAAAGCATCTGTCTAAGCACGTAAATGTCACCTAAAAAAAATCTCTGACCACAAAAATTATAAGAGTTGCAGAATCAAACACAGAGGAAACAACGTTGCAATATTGCCTAGAAAATCCGAATTGGTCCATATAACATAGCAGAACAAAGCATCTGTCTAAGCATGTAAATGTCACCTAAAATAAATCTCTGACCACAAAAATTGTAACATAGCAGAACAAAGCATCTGTCTAAGCACGTAAATGTCACCTAAAAAAAATCTCTGACCACAAAAATTATAAGAGTTGCAGAATCAAACACAGAGGAAACAACGTTGCAATATTGCCTAGAAAATCCGAATTGGTCCATATATATCATCATCATCATCACGGCTTGGCTTCGCGGACGAAGATTTGGGAAGGGCTTTCCCCACGCTTACTGCACGCCCGGCGATGG
>NW_010412162.1:0-3675 GCF_000710305.1 Buceros rhinoceros silvestris | reverse complement strand
GGGAGGCGGTGATCCGCCATCCTGGAGACGTGCCCTGCCCAGCGCAGCTGCGTTTTCAGCAACGTGGCCTCAATGCTGGTGACCTCTGCCTGTTCAAGGACAGCAACGTTAGTCACGTAGTCAGTCCAGTGGATGTTTAGGACTGTATGGAGGCAGAATGACACAGTTTTACAGTAACATATATTTGCCCCCTCAAAATACATTATCACACAGCTTTAAAGACCAGACACTACTTTCCACTTGACCCCTGCTTTATTCAGACTACTCTCACTGAAACTATTACGTTTCAAAATATGGTTTTACTGTAATCATAAGTTGCAACCTCTCATATTACCCCATATACACCATCAAAACAGTAGTAGAATGGTTAACTTCCTTGCAGTTTAATGATTTTCTAAGAAATCATAATTTATTATAAACATTACAAGTTTACATGTAAAAGATCCTTGTGAGGAAAGGCATAAGCTCGTTGCTTTCACTGGCCTCAGCTACAAATGCCAGTTCTACCTATTTCTACAATCAAGATCAGGTCTGTCTTTAGAAGGAACCCAGAAAGTACAGAATTTTTACCGGCTTTCACAGTTTGTGTGGCTTAATATTACCCAGAAAACCTCTAACAGAAAGGAAAACTGGGTCTGATCGTTTGTGGCAACATTTGTTCTCTTAGCCACCTGACCACTACTGTCTCTCTGTGGTATTCTTGTCTCATTTATCAAACAGTTTCTGACTTTTTTAACAAGCGAAACAGAAAGTCTACAGAGGACTCGTTTGTTCACAGTCCTGGTTTTTCCCTCTAGGCACCCCATTACCCTGTTCAATGAATCAACTAAATATTCTGTGAAAAAAAGAGAAAAAAATTATATCTATCTGATCATGCACAAGATGAACAAAGGCTTTAGAGTCAACCTTAATAGAATGTATCCCAAATCCTGAGGCCATTTTTTGTAATCTTAGTGTTAGTTTACAATAGATTTAAATAAAATTTCCCTCTTAAGAAAAAGAATTTTGAAAACGACATCTTACATAGCTTATAGAATCACAGAATGGTTTGGGTCGCAAGGGACCCTACAGATCATCCAGTTCCAACCCCCCTGCCTTGAGCGGGGACACCTTCCACTAGATTAGGTTGCTCAAATCCATGCCGCATCCAATGTGACCCTGAACACTTCCATGGAGGGGAAATGCACAACCTCGCTGAGCTACCTGTTCTAGTGCCTCACTACCCCCACAGTAAAGAATTGCTCCCTAACATCTAATCTAAATCTACCCTCTTTCACTTTAGAAGTGTTACCCTCCTCCTATCACTACACTGCCTGATAAAGAGTCCTTGCCCATCTTTCCTGTAGGCCCCCTTTAAGTACTGGAAGGCAGCTACAAGATCTCCCCAGAGCCTTTTATTCTTCTGGCTGAACACCCCCAACTCTCTCAGCCTGTACTCATAAGGGAGGTGCTCCAGCCCCCTGATCAACTTTGTGGCCCTCCTCTGAACCTACTCGAGCAGGTCCATGGCCTTCTTATGGTGGGGACCCCAGAGCTGAACATGGTACCTCAGGTGAGGTCTCACAGTAGTGGAAGGGACAATCACCTCCATCAACCTGCTGGTCACATTTCTCTTGATGCAGCCCAGAATCCTGTTGGCTTTCCAGCCACATTGCTGGCTCATGTCCAGCTTTTAATCCACCAACACCCCCACGTCCTCTGCAGGGCTGCTTTCAATCATTGCCCAGCCTATATTTATGCCTGAGATTGCCCTGACCCAGGTGCAGGACCTTCCACTTTGCCTCGCTGAACTTCATGAGGTTTGCATGGGCCCACCTCTCAAGCTTGTCAAGGTCCCTCTGGATGGCATCCCTGCCTGCCAGCATGTAGACCACACCACACAACTTGGTGTCGTCATCAGACTTGCCAAGGGTGCACTCAACCCCAAGGTCCACGTCACTGACAAAGATGTTAAAGAGCACTGATCCCAAAACCAACCCCTTAGGAATGCCACTTATCACTGGTCTACACTCAGACATTAAGCCGTGCATCACTACCCTTTGAGTGAAACCATCCAGCCAATTCCTTATGCATCAAGTGGTCCGTCTATCAAATCTACATCTCTCCAATTTAATGACTACAATGTCATGTGGAACAGTGTCAAATGTTTTGCACAAGTCCAGGCAGATGACATCAGTTACTCTTCCCGGTCATGGCAAAGTTGGATTTTTGGATTCACAGAGGTATCTGAACTGAAGAAAACCTTAAATGGAATAAAAGTAATTGTATTTTCTGTGGAGATCTGCCACTAGAGGGGGAATAGAGCAAATGTGAAATGGTAAGATCCTTGTTTTTACAGCATTTGGCTGAAGAGCACAGTAACGTCAGGTTTCAAAACTCCTGTTTTTTATTCCAGATTCTGTAGGAGACTTATCAGCATCTTTCCTCTGTTTTGCCTAACACTGATTGTTGTGCCCTTCCATGGTCACTCTTTTGCCTAACCCGCACCATCTCTTATTCTTAGCTTTCCCTGCTTGTCAGTCACTTTCCATTCCTACGCTAGCGGCCATCTTTTTATTCTTCCCATGTTATTCCCTGTATTGACCCCACTGCTCAGCTGCTTTTCTCACCAACCTCTCCTTCTCACTCCCTGCATTAAAAAATCTTAAAAGCAGTCAGTGTGCACAGTAGCTTACCACGTACGAAAGAGGCAGTTCCTCTGCTGTCAGCAATTCCTACCACATCAGCTCGTAATGTCCACACCCTGTAACTGCAGGAGTCCTGCACCTCCTTTCAAAGCCAGAATTAAATACTTAAGCTTTTTGTCCAGTGTGAGAAAGGGAGGGAGAAGTTATGACTAATCAAGCCCTCAATTATGTTCTGTAAGATATCAGAATAAGCTCCAAACATTGAAAAACTTAGCAACAGTTTAAGCTTCTTGGCTCCTGCAAAAGTCCACAGAACCTTGTTGGCCATTTTCCCTCTATTATTAGAGTTCCAGCAACTTGGGGGGACTTTCATGGAAAATGAGAAGAGAGTAGTGATGGTGACACATCCTGACTTCAAGTTGTAGGTATGTGTCTCAGTGACAGTCATTAAAAAAGAAGCATGCACCCAGTGCTAAAAGATGTTTCCATCATGTGTCTAGTTCTTAACGGCAGTCAACACATCTTCAGTAAGTACTTCCCCAAAACAGTGGTCAGAAGCACACACTGGCATGAATGTTTCCAAACCAGAGCAGATTAAACCTGCGAAAACCAGCAGCAGCTGCATGCTGTAACGGAGGAGTGCAGCCATCTGAGTGGCAGGCGTCGACCAGCCTGTGTCAGCTGTGATCCATTCCTATGGGCACACGCGGAGCTTTTAATGAAACTTGCTACTTAATCAGAGGTAGAAAAGCCTGACCCAAGGTGGAGCTTGACGGTGATCCACCAATGTGTGTAATGCTGGTAGTGGAGGAACAGGACTGGCGTACGAAGGTGCGATGTGTCTTTGCTGAACATCGTGGGGTTCCAGGGGCTCTTTCGGTGCCAAGGGGTCACCCCACGCCGTGCCCTCCTCTCCCCGGCCGCTGTTCCTCGCTCCGCAGCGCAGCACGGCAAAGCCCAGCAAGAGCAGTAGGAGCCCGGGGCAGCACTCGCGTTTCCCCCTCCACCCTCCTCACTTCCCGCGGCGAAGGCTGCCACGCGTCGCTGC
>NW_010412161.1:352598-352863 GCF_000710305.1 Buceros rhinoceros silvestris | reverse complement strand
GGGAGGAGAGGGGCTTCCCGAAGGGTTTGTCTCGTTGTTTGGTTTTGTTCCCCTCAGTAACCGAGTCAGTAATTGAAGTTCTATGTTACCTGGGAATAAACTGAGAAATGCCCCCGGTCCAGGCTGTGCTGCTGACAACAGCCACAGCCTGGCAAAGGTTGTGAGCTGTGGATCTTGGCCAGCCAGGCCTTTGAAGACACCGTTGTGGGTTTGTTATGGCAGGGTTTGGTGCTACCAAATGCAGTTACTTTTTTTTTTGCTTTTT
>NW_010412161.1:314299-352503 GCF_000710305.1 Buceros rhinoceros silvestris | reverse complement strand
ACAAAATGCAGTTACTTTTTTGTTTGCTTTTCGTTAGGTGATGCTTTTCCCTCCGACTCCACTGGAGCACTCTATGTGCTTAATATGCTCTTAGAAAATCTTTCTTGAGTGACCTATAAAACTTGTCCTGACCTTATCTAGTCCTGAAAGATCGTATCGTGGTTCTCCTAAGACTCAAGGGGTGGCCCCTGTAGCCGTGGCAGTTTCAGGTGGTTCATGGCATTGTGCTACGTCTGCATTTCCAAGGGAGAAGCAGTAACTCTGTCCGTGTTCTGGCAGTGTAGTCTTTTAGGTTTAAGAGGACAGACACTGTTTATTTCCTGTTGTGTTCAATGATGTGAACCTCTTCAGCTCTTTGTAGGAGTACATAGCTGGCCACCTCATTGGTGCCGGTTGGATTGCTCGGCAGAAAATTCCAAGAGTCCCAGAAATCAGTTGTCATAATGAAGTGTCAATGAAACCCCTTTTTCAATCCAACTGTTTCTTGTGCTCCTGAACATGGTAGAGAAATTTGTTGTATTTAGAAGTGATACTAGCTTTGGCTTTTAAAATCCACGTGCCCTAACCCCTAATACCAGACCTCACTTGCTGCTGACAGCCTAGGTTTATTTTTCTGCAGGAAGGGGTATTTATCCAGGCTCCCCCATGCTGTCAGAATTCTACCTTAATCAATCAACCACTGCTTACCCTCAGCCCAGTGAACCGTTACAGTACCAGCTTTATTAAAGGAGCTTTCCCAGCCTGTTATCTGGGAAAGGACAGAGACCTTTGCAGGCTTTTTGTTTCTCTTGATACTAACACATTAATTATTGTCTCTCTCCACTCCTTGCTGCTGTTTGTAAGAAATTGGCATTAAAGAATTTATTCTGCTTATTCAGCAAGAGTTCTCTTCAGCAGCAATTCCTAAACCACTTTACAGTGGGGCAGTCTTGCTTAACCATCCCTTGAAGCAATACTAGTGGCACAGAACTTTTAATTGAGGTCTGGTGGTGTCACTGAAATGTTGTTTCATTGTGCAACAGCTGTCTCCATTCCTTTCTTTAATAAAAACCCAGAAATTATCAAGTAGAGAAAGATGCCATATTAAAGTTCTGTAAATTAAGCGCATGCATTATTGTAAAGGCTATTTTTAGGGGTCAGATGAATTTGCCTTGCAGGCTGTGTCTGGTTTCCAGATTTGTAGCTAGATGCATCCTGTGTGAAATGCATTGGTCTTGCTTTAGGCTTTGGAAACTTCTGGAGAGAAAAATAGGTTGGGTTTGGGTTTGTTTTTTTTTTTTAGTATTGCACATGATCTCCTGGTGGAAGTGTTGGGTGGACGTATGGGGTTCTAGAAAACAGCTTCTGCGTATTGCTGGGTGTGGTTTGTAACTGCAGTGGTTTTCTGTGCAGGCAAAAAGGCGTGAAGAAATGTATGAATGATACCTTGGTAAAGGATTTACCTCTTCCTGTATGTGAATAGCTCATCTTTAGCGCTCTCTTAACTTGAGTTAGAATTGCTCAGAATCAAGATTCTCCTCTAAGGAACCATGCCTTCCTCTGACGGTGGCACTTTCAGGTCAAGCTACTTAATTCCCGGGTGCCAGTTGGCACAGAGCCATCAACTGCCAGTCGTTCTTCGAGGATCGCGGCTGAATGAACTGTAACTTCGTTTACAACACCTACATCTGAGGACTTGAGAGCAACCCTGGTGTCCACTAGCTAGGGCACAGACTGGAAAATGTCGAGATCTGTTTTCAGTTTCTTATTCTGCCATTGACTCGCTTTGTCCCGTTGGTCAAGTTACTTCACTCCTGGCTGCTTTTGACTTCCCTGTCACTCCTTTGCCTTTTCCACAAAGGCTGAAGCTCAAACAGTGCTTGGCACGATGCAGGACTGTGTCTTGCAGCGTCCTTGCTGTGTAATAAGATGTTGCTATCAGTTAGGGTTAGTTTCATCGCCCAGTAGCTAGATGCAGACATAGAAGAGAAATGTTGCCTGTTTTACCTTTAGCAGAATTCTTTGCATTTATTTTACAGGTGTTTAGCACTTTTGAGGAATTACACTCTTCTTAGAGTGGAAGACAAGACAAACACAAAAATTAATTGCCTTAGTTGCAAAATTTTTGTCTCTGTAGATTTGGTTAACAATTATATTCCTGTTTTGCCTGACTCAGTGGTAAGAACTGACACTTGGAGTTGTATGATTCACCTCGCTACATGCTTTTAATACTACTCCAAAGTAGCAGGGATAAATGCTGTCAGTTGAAGCAGTAGATTACGGAACATGAATCAGTGATAAAAATGTGCAAATGGACCTGACATCAGTGGTGTAGCTGAAATATTATTTTGTGTGTGCTCTTAGGGTTTTGCAGTATCTGCCCCTGCCATCTTTAATAGGTGGCTGTTCATGAATCAAATCCAATTTCAGTCAAGAAGCAGCATGCCAGTGGGAGGAAGTGTATGAACATAAATTACTTAATTATTATTCCACTCGCTTTTATGCATTTAATCACAAAAGAGCAGAATCCTGAAGATACAAGATAAACCTTACAGGCATCATAATCTTTAACAACAGCAGCAACATACCAACACGTGCCCTCTAAATTATAAAAAGATTAATAAAAGAGTGATCAGGACACTTAATTTATTTTCCTCTTTCATGATCATTAGGCAATAATACTAAATTAGCTTACCATTTTTGCTCACACTAAGTCAACAATTCTAGAAGCAAGAGCTGTAGAGAGCTGGTACCTAATTAGGAAAAGGAGTTATGTGGATGTGCCTCCTTTTATTAGAGGAGAAAAAAAGAAAAGGGGGCGCGTGTGGATTTTTATCTGTGTCTTCTTAGGGCAACTGTCACTGGTAGGTATAACCTGATGCAGTGATGTCTGCCCGAATTTGCAGAGAGACTGTAACACTAGATCTGAGGTGAAAAGTGCTTTATCTTCTGTAACTGGTTGCTAATACCAAGGTCAGTCCTGGATTTTTGTAGGTGTCGTCACTCTGAACTGTGTCTCTGTTTATGAAAGAAGAACAGTTGATTCTTACCATTCATGGGCCGTTTACCCAGGCTGAAGATTTTGTTGCGAACAGAAGTGTGTTGTGTATTAGGGATGGTGAGCATAGTGGTAATGGAGGGTGTGTAATATTAAAACCTTCTTTGAATTTCCCACAAGTGGGATATGTCCCAGGGCTTGTTATGAGATATGGCACAAGAAAGTTCCACAACAATAGTGGAATTTTGTGGTTCCTCAATAGTAGCTCATCTCAGCTTTCTTAAATTTGGAAAATGCATTCTAAACCCTATCATGGTTTTCCAACTTTTTATCATCACTTTTTCCAACAAAGGAGCAGTAGTTTCACTAATACAGAATACAACATGTTTGGTTAATTTGCTGTTATTTTTAATGTAGGATGGACTGCAGGAATAACAGAGCATTGCATGGGAAGTGCCTGGGTCCCACTGCACTGAAAACACGTGGTCATCTAGCATAGAGAGCATCACGATCTCATGGAGTTGTCACGGTAGTGTTGTCGATCAGGGCTAATACTCTGAGCCTCGTTCGCTGACTCCCCGTTGCCCTGCGGTTGCTGGCGCGGATCAGAGGCCACCTGTGGTCTGCAGGGCGTTAGCAGTTGGAGTCAGCCACGAGCTTCAGCTGGGAGGGGCAAGCCAGGGCAGCTGACCTGAGCTGGCCACAGGTGTAGCCCATATCTCAATCACCAGGGCAGTAAAAAGGAGGAATTTTGCTGAGGAGAGGAGCTCCTGCTCCTTCTCTCAAGGGTAAGTGTCCCTTGAGCGCCTTGCTTGTTGTTCTGCTCCTGAGACCTGCTCTCCTGTTTACTATGACCACTGTAAGTTCACTGGGCTCAGTATAATTTTATATACTTTACATTGGTATTAGTTTTGCTGTTTCATTAAATCTGTCTCATTTCAAGCCATGGGTCTCCCCTCCTTTTCGCTCTCCCCCTTCTTGGCTTGGGGGGGGTCATTGGGTGAAGAGCAACTGCTGTAGTTTAGCCCTGGATACCAGCTAAATGTAGACACCAGTGTAGATTATTTCACTCAAGCTCCATTCAGAAATGGATTCCTGAATAACCTAAAAGAAGAATTTATTTTATAGTCAGTGAAAATCAAAACTAAGTTCATTCTTCTTGCCTGTGAATGTATTTCTCTAATATTTTTCCTTTTCAGGTGTAATTCTAATACTTAGTCTGCCTTGAAGCCAAACACAGAAAGCAGAACAAATGTTTAGCTGTGGGAGCTCAGAGCTTTAGTGTGTCTATAGGTGCGGCAGAGAAGTGAGTCTTTTGCAGGAGGTTAGAAGTGGTGTGTCTTAGTCTTTAGCCACTGGCTTTGGTAAGGGACACTTTGAGTTCTGTTGTGGCCGTTTGGTTCCTGGTGGCTTTTAGCTCCTTCAGCTCTGATTTTGACTGTTTACTCATTTTTCTTTGGGCTTCTAGATAACTGCTGTTCATGTGTAGATAACCACCTTGGTGTCTATGAACTATACAACGTTTGTTTTGCCCTGATCAGTACAGTTTGAGATTCCTGAGTCATCTCCAGACTCAGAAGCAATGTAATGTGGTCAGCTGGATGATCTGCCCAACCTACTTCAACCTGACGCAGGGTAGCGCTTACCAGCCAAGGCAAAGCAGCGGGGCGGTTGGCTGTGATGCTTTCAGCACTGCCGCTGGTACGGCCACGTGGCCCCGCTCTGAGGTGCGTGGGTGCGTTAGCACAGGCATTGACTTCTTGGGGGGATGCGAGTGCAGCTAGTGGGTGAGGGTTTCCACTACGAATAGCCTTAAGTCTCACTGAATGCCTCAAAAGGGCAGAGAAGAAACACAGAGAACGTTGTTTTACCCATGGGTTGCTGGTTGAAACATGAATGCTTTTGTTTCCCTTTGCTGTACCAGAGCTGGGAGCGGGCGCAGCCCTTGCTCCTCCCTTTATACGGCTGCCTTTAAGGGTCCTCAAACACACCCGTTCCATAGGAACGTGTTCCCTTTACCTCCTCTGCAAGAAAGGAGCAGCTCTTGGGCAGAAGATAGGTGGTGTGTTAATGACGGCAGGGGAGTTAACCTCACTGGAGAAAACTACCTAGAAATCTTATTTTTGTTACTTTAATTCTGTGTACCTCATAAATAAACTATAAAGGGAAAAACATTTCATCAATATGCTGTGTCAATGGCATGGAGATTAAGGGCAGCTGAATTCTGCCCAACAAACTGTTGGACAAAGTACTCCTGTGCAATTTAATCCTTTAATCCATGTAGTAAATAAATGGTTTTGATGTGAAACACAGTCGCTTTGATTCCAGCAGCAGAGGGGAATATTTGTTCTGCTGCTGCTTTATGTAGGATAAATAGGAAAGAATGATGGAGGTTTGACAGATTAAGCCTTATAAAGATATTATTTTCCTGTCCTTTAGACAAACTAATCTTTAGATAAGGGCACCGTTACTAGCGGAGTACACCATAGCTCAATGTCTTATCACCGATCTCTCAAGTGTGATAAGTGTTCTTCCAGAAGAGTTTTGCTGCTGATACGGGATAATGCAGCGTTTTTCTGAAGCTCTGCTCTTTAAAGTGGTCCATGAATGTCCACTTGACAGCTTTAAGGTCTTGATCCTCTATGTTTCAGTACTCGTCTCACTCGGGCTTCATGTGTGGTGTAAAAGCACCGCCCTATCCTGTGTGAAGTCAGAGTTGTCCCCGTAGTTATGGTACATGATACTGTATTTGGGGATGTAATTCTAGCATACAAGGTAAAAACAAGTCAAAATCATCAACGATGAGAAATACAGAGCTACCAACATTGAAGCATTTCATTAGTTTGTATAAATTTTATGAAATTGTTTTGTTTTCAGAAAACAATATAATGATTGTTCTTCTTTAACCATTTTCAAATGGTTCAAATTTTATTAAAAAGACTTTTTATTGTGAAAGTTTTATTTTCAAACTTTAAAAACAATAAAAATAAATGATTTTTTTTAGTTCAGAAATGAAGTGAAATGCAGCTTTTGATGGGGTGCAGTTGGGATGTTCTCAACTTTATTTGAAAATGACAAGCAAGTAGAAAAGTTGCTTTTTGTTCCTCCTGGCTTATATTTGCAGCTGTTATGCAGCTGGTATTTTAAGAAAGCTCAAGTTGTTACTGCTTGCCACTGGGCTACGTTATGTTTTGGGGCTACCCAGTTAAAACAATTGTGGCGGGGAGCACATCACTGTGACTAAAGATAGTGAATTATTTTGAGAATATGGATTTGCTGTAGTTAAATATTTTCGGACTGAGATGCATTTAGCAAAGACAGATGGAACTTGGAAAGGCTCATCCAGGAAATGATGAATCGTTTGACATACTGAGTGCAGTGCTGGTTAATGCTGCTTTGTCTAGTTGAGTTAGTCATGTTCCTGCACTATATGGGGATATTTGGGTGGTGCCTATTTAACAGTGAAAGAGATGAGGGAAGTTGTGATGCTTTGGTCTAAGCTTCTTAGTACTTGCTATCAGTTATCAGTGGTAGCACTATGTAGGGTTCCTATGACAGAGCTGCCTTCCACTGAGTGCCAGACAGGACTGGCCCTTTGAAAACTCCAGCAATAGAACTGATGGCTGAACAGTGAAGGAGAAGTTAAGCAGAACGGATTACAATAATCTAATTAAATTAATTGAGATCAAAATGGGGCAGGCCTTTGAACATCTCCTGGGTAAATATTGGCAGGATTTAGGGAGCATTGAGTTTAGTTTGTCCTTCAGAATTACCCCTTGGTAACTCTGTTTCGTGTTTGCAGCGTGGCTCCTTGATAGAATCAGTCTCGAGGAGAAAAGACAGCGCAGAAAGAACCGTCCCTCGACTGTACCACCCAAGGAGACCTTCTGCTGCGCTTTTTGCAACCGGTCTTGCCTATCCCGCATTGGCCTTTCAGCCACCAGCGCGCTTGCAGTAAGCGTGGGGAAAGCCCTTCCCGAATCTTTGTCCACGAAGCCAAGTCATGAGGTGAGATTAATTACAGTGATGTAGTTCTGAAGTCATGTGTTTATTCTTGATTTGTTTTAGCCAATTTTATTAGAAAGGCTATTGGGGTCCTTGAAATAAATTTTATTGTCTAATGTCTGATTTCTTTCTTTCTTGGTTTTGCACCCAAAGCCTGTTGTCCTTTTCCAAAGTTTGGAAAAGGTTATCCCAAATCACACATGGATCCAGCCTTGATGGCTGTAGGGAGGTTACGTAAATTTTAAGTGGCTTGTAGTATCCTTTTTCTAGAAATGTGGTAGGGCAGGTTTATTTTAAAAAAGCCCTAAAATAAAAGCTTGTGGATCCAATTTTATTTTTTATATGATAATTTATTATACTTTGATTTTTGCATTATCAGTCCCTTGTGATGTCTCATAGATATGAAGTGTAGCACTTAAGCTCTTTGTGAAATGGTGTTGTTTTCTCTATTTACTAACTGCTCACCACAAATGGGATGTTTATTCATCCCTCCTCTATGCTACCCCAATGTAAATAGCAAAGTGATGATACATTTTCCTCCGAAATACAGAAGGGCTTTTTATTACAATTTTTTTGTTTAAAATGTAATGTTCGAAACGTGATTCCTCCCCACCCCCATCCTACAAGCTATAAATCGTACCTGCTTACAGATATGTATAGAATTCTGTGGACTAATGATTTGAAAGTGCTATCACATGAAAACAATGGTGTCGCACAATAGTTGACTCCCTCAGGAAATTACATAGCTATCTCAGTACTGAGGAGGTTTAAAACTGTCACTGCTTGGTAAAGACGAGTAATAGCAACCCTAGGTATTCTCAGCCTCGAGTTTTAAAATTCTTTTCAACTTCCGATGCAAATGTCCCTTTCAAGGTGACAAATGTCACATCAGAAAAGCTGCAAAGTTTCCAGGCAATTACACTGGTGAATAAGTGTGTATGGATTCTTGATAACTTCTAAATAAGCTCTTTTAAAATAAATAATAACAGTGAAAAAGTCAAGATCCTCTTGTAATTTATATATGGGCTGCCTGGTCTGGAGAAAATAAGGCTGTTTCCTGATTGTTGAAATCTATAACTGATTTATTTATGGGTGTTGCGCTAAGCTTGCCACTACAGATCCGGGTCTACAAGGGCTATCAGGAATTACGTAACGACGTGATCTTATCTCAGCCCGGAGAGGCAAAGCCCCGGTATGACAGGCAGTAGACCTTCCACAGATGCTCTCCTGTTAAATTGAGAGAATAAGTAAGCAGCAAGCAAGAGCACACATAAGCAGCAAACATGGCTTCACTTGTGACTCACCTGTAGCTCTCTCTGCCGTAGACACCGTGGAGTCTTATACAGTAATATTTCTGTTCATATTGTGGCAGGAATTTGGCTACCTGCTGAAGTGATGCACAAAGCCTTTGTTTTTTTCTGGTGGTTTTAGGACGTTGAAAGCAGAGACACAGAAAGAGGGTTGTTACTCCTGTGATTACTGCTGGGCAATGACGGTTAATATTTCAGAGGAGAGAGAGGAATTTGTTTAATGTGTGGTTTTCGTATGTGGTGACATGTAATGGACCTGAATGGCAACACATTCGTGTTCAGCACAGCGTTGTTGGGGTGGACAAGCCCTGGGTAAGCTTGGCATAGTGGGGTAGTTGGAAACAATGGGCCAGATGTGCCCACTTGCTCAATTATTTGTAGTACAGTTCAGAAGAGTGAATACATTGATGTCTGGGTATCTCCAGGTTTCTCTGATCTAGTTCTGAAAACTGTAATTATGATCCCAAACACTGCTCTTACCTTTAAAGATCAATGACTGGCATCAAGCTGCAAACTGTTTTTATTAGAATAAGAGTTGTCTTTTTCTTGGAAGCTGCCTCTTTTTCATGACTGTAAGAAACAAAACAGTTTAAAAGTACTTTTTCCCAAAGGATTAATTTTCCATTACCTATTAATATACACTTGAAAAACAGCACCTATCAGGCAAACATCATTCCTTACCCACCACTTACCTCGAGTTGTTCAGTTGAAAGCCCATTAAACACTCCTACCACGAGTAGATCAACACCCTGCATCTATGAAACAGCCCATTGATAAGGATGTAATTAGATTTTTATCGGTTTTAGCTAGGTGTAACCATTTCATTAGAAGTGACCTGGATTAGTTTCTGCATGTCTCCCTCATTAAAACGTATAGCACCTGTGCTAATGGGTTTTGTTTCTATCAAGATATAATGAGGACTGGCATATCTGCATATTCTCTGGGCACACCAAGAACAGAGACAAATACTCCATTTTATTACCATCTGACAGAGACATAATGATTGCTGAGAAACTCATTACCATCGAATTATGCAATGATTTAACTTGAAAGACTCGCCGTGCTGCAGCCTGACAGTGGTAAAGCTCTTGGAAATGCCTGGTTTTTTGTTTAGGTAGCATGAGCTGAGCTGATTCCCTTCTCCTGTATGCTGTACACGGTCTCTTTGCTTTCCGGCTGATTTTGAGTGTATTTCATTTCTGGGCTGTGTAATTAAGTAAGGATAAGTAGTATCACTCAAAGATGGTTAGAAAAACGCTTGTGATGAAACTACAGGTAGTGCAGGAAGCTTGTACAAAAGGCAGAGCTTCAAAAACATCTTTTCCTTCTCTCACAGTACTCCCTCCTTTGCACACCCCCATAACACTGTGGTTTATAGGAAAGACTTCCTGGTGCCGCCTCTTTTAAGGCAGCTGGTGAAAGACTTCTTGCTGCTCTTGGTCAACTTTTCTGCAGCTTTGCCGATATAAACAAGTACTTAGAGATAAAAGCTTTTCCGCTGTAATTTGTGTCTTAGTTCTCTGTGCAGCTTACTCTCTTCCAAATGCTACTGCTGAGCTGATTTCTTCAGAGCTCCATTTAGTACCAAAGACCATGACAGAAAATGTCACTGAGCACAGTTTATCATTTGAACACAAACCCCCTCAGTAAATGCAAAATGACACGGTTTGTCTGTGGCTGCAGTCTCTATACTAGGCAGAGGAGAGGAGGGTGGTTCTGTCACCTGTGATAGGAGGTGTTCAAATACACTAAATATCTCTGTGGCAGTCAGGAATGCAGGTCCGAACCCCTTCTAGCCCCTTTGACAAATTCCCCTTGAGGTTTAGCATTTCACTGCATGTGAAGGGATGGTGCTTCAGAGAGAGATCCTGCTGCTCTTCCTTACGTCGAGTAGTAACACTTCTGTAAGTAGCCCACATTATTGTACTCTGACAAGTGCTCATTAGCTTGAGTTAAATGTTTTATTGTTTCCATGTGGTTTCTGGAGAGAAACATCCATATTGCAAATTACTGTCTCATTAACAATCTCAGTGACAGTACTAGTATAGGGATGAAGAGGGAACTTAATTCTTAGCCAGAATGGATATTGCTAGTGCAGCAATTGTGGTAGCAGTGGTCAGCCAGGCTAGTACATTATTCTGGAAGCAGTGTTTTAATTTCTCCTTTCAATATGTAGAATTCACCATGTTGAAATATGCAAAAGTTCCTTTTTTGATGTGTGTTTGTATATATACACAAATACACCCTTTTTACCATGGGATCGGTAAGAGAGTTTTGTCACTTAGTAAACTTTTGAAAGTTCAGAAGCTGTGTTGTCATTTTGAATTTCAAACATTGAGCTGTCCTAACCAAAAAGCCAGGCTGGATTTGTGTTGGGGGTGGCGCTGACATTTTAAATTGCTGGACAGCTACTTCAGCAGTTTTGATCCCTTTGAAAATCATTTGTTCTTTTAAATAATTTCAGTTGTTAAGGAAACACAGAGCGTTCGCACAGATGTAATTTATTTGGTAAGCAAGAGAAGGAATGACTCAGGTAGCAGCCTAACTTCAGCCGTTTAGTTTCAGTACTGTAAAGTCAATGGATAGAGATTAGTTCCAGGCTGTCCTTTACAAGAAACAACCTGTCTCCTGTGCTGACAGAGGGAAGCTAAATATGGATGCCTAAAATGAGCCACTGCTTTGTATTCAGCAAGAAAAATGATGCGGGTGTTTCATAAATCTCCTGTTTTCATGTATATCAGCAATGGGAACTTTGCAAGACAGTGACTTTCAAGACTTAATCCAGTTACCGAGCTTGTTTATCTGTGTTTCAGTATTTAGAAAGGAAGGGGATGGGGAAACTTCTTATTCTGTTCATGAACATTGGTGAGCAGGTTAACAGATTCAAATGCCTGCTGAAAATGTAAAAATGGTAAAAGAGTCTGTGCCTACCTGAGAATAGACGGGAAGCTTTGTCCACATCCAGTGCTTGATCGCGTAAGTAATTTAGCTGTGTTATGTCATAGAATTGTAAACACAGTATTTCACCCAGGAGAACTGCTATTGGTTTGTAGAGCAGGTTTCCCAGTTGGAAAATGAACCATATGGTGCATATGTCAAACCAAGGGAAGGAGGTAAGCCTCTCAATAGACACAGTTAACAGATTGACTCTTAATTAAGATCAGATGGTGCCTACCATTAATCAGATACCCAGGCGGTCTATTTATAGTTGCCTTGATCTTGGGTGTAAAGTTGTTACATGAACAGTTTTCTCCACTCGTCCAGAACCAGTGGAGTTTCACTGATGTGAATGAATGTTGAACGTGACCCTTAGCCTGTGTTGGGGGAATTCCTGTGAGTGGAGATTAGAACCTGTCTGGACAAGCCATGTGTGGGCTGCTCATGTGGTTGTAAGGTTGTTATTCTGGGAGGAAGACACAACACAGAGCAGCAGGCAACTAGGAAGCGCTGTGTGTGATAGAACTTGTTTCTAGAGTGCAGAAAGGGGGAGATCCCTTAGTTTCTCCTCTTGCCTGCTGTTTCCATCCAGCTCTGTGTTCTTCACCATGCTTTCAGATTCTAGAAGGCACTGAAGCATTGCTGTATATTGCAAAAAGCTGATTTGCTCTCGGAAATATTAAAGATTAATTAAAAAAGTGGTGATGTGTATAAACCAAAGATCTAAAAGTCCATGGTGGTCTCCAGATGCCATGAGACAAGGCAGTAAGAGGGAGTGCAAAGACTTGTCTTTAATCTCTTAAAGAGGTCATTTATAATACAATCTGCACAGTCCCCTGCAGTGTAAAGTTGTACCCCTTGGTTATCACTTCTAATAAGTTTTTTTTGTAAATGCCTTCTTCGTGCAGTCCTGCCTTGCATTGCTGGTGTTTCAAGCCAAGCAGTGAATAAAGGCATTTGAGAGCAAAGATACAAACTGATAATAAAGTTTTGTATTGTTTTCTGAGTATATTTATGTTAGCCCCAACTGGCCCCTCTTTGATGTGGCCCAAAAGCTTTTGGCAGTATTGTGTCAGCCCCCGCAAAAGTTGGCCTATTCTTCTCACCCAGTATGTGGCACCAGGCTGGCATGTTGTTATCACTAACGCCGTCAAAGAAATACTTGTTTTGTAATGCAGCTTATGAGGGAAAGGGAAGAATACATTCCTCCGGAAGAGTTTGTGGATGAGAGTTACTAGCCAAGTTTGGCACTAGGGCTAAGAAAAGACTTTCTGCGGATCTTAGCATTTCTTCTTCCTTCCTGTAGCTTTTTCTGCACTTTGGCGAAGGCAGTCACCATACCTATGGTGACTATATGTGTAAGAACATGCTGTAATAGTTTTTGAGTAACGAGAAGGAAAACGGAGTGTATGCAGAAGTTTTTCCAACCAACCGTAGGATTGCTGTCACAACATACAACTTGGCAGCTCAAATGCTTGCCCATCTTGCATTATTCTTGCACATGGAATTTTGTATTGATTGTATTGACTAGAAAGAAATAAGATCACTGCACGGTGAGGCATTGAGCTTATTACTGATGTTGGAAAGGATTGTTTTTCTTAAGTACAAAGATTCTGCTACCTAAACTATACCCATGTGTTTGTTTTGGATAAACATTTTGCTGTAATTCAATTTATGAGAGTCATCTTTCTCTTAAAAGCATCGAACGTGTCTGCATACTAACGAGAGATGATTCTTTTTAGTCCTACATATTGGAGTGGTTGAAAATGGGTCGTTTAAGTCCAGCAGAAGTTTGTTTACAGTGTAATTATGAAATGCAAAACATAGCACCCAAAAGAGAACCTGGATGGTGACTTAGGAAACCTCTTGTCTCTGGAAAGAGGCTTTGATGATATCCTGTAATTCAAATTCCAGAGGCACTGTAGGCAGGTCTAGAGCAGCATTAAAGAAACCCAGTGTGTTATTTATAGGCATCATTTTATTGATGATCCTGAGATTTAAATGTGGTGCTCAAGTAGTTTTCCTTGCCCCATCAGTGTTTGTTCTGTCTGTTTCTACTGCTTCCTTGCATTTGACTGAGTTGCATATAGCCCCAGAAAGCTCTGTCCTGTGATTTAGGTGTTTTTTTTTTTAAAGTTAGTTTTCACTTTCAAAGCTGCATGGGTTCAGATAAAGTTATTTTCTAAATTGTTTCAATTTGACATGTCCATGTCCAAATAGGATCCTCTGAAATCTGATGAACCCTGGCTTCTGGAAATACTTGAATTTGAAAATTGAATGCATAGCAACTGTACAACATTTAATATTGGTTTAGCTAAATAAGAGAAAACTATGAGGCATCAACAACAAAACAAGTCTCCTGCCTTACCCTGTCTCCCTGGTCTAGTTCTGTGCAGGTTGTTGTCAGCAGTGCCCATTCCTTTCTTTACTGGGATTGGAAAACATGGTGTCTCGATTCCTGCCTTGTCTGCCCAGTTTGAGAAGCTAACCTTAATATATCAGTTAAGATGAGAAGCACAAGAGCGTTTCTAGCATACGCCCATGATGATTCCTGATGGCCGTTTGGATGAAGCCCAAGCTCTTGTAGTGGTTGCCTGTGGTGGAAGTCCAACCGCTTTTGTGCGGAACAGGTCTCTGGGCATGGATGGAGCGTGTTTGCATGGATCCAATTGTAAGATCAAAGCCTTTGTTAGCTCTGCTCAGGCTCTTGTTGGAAGCTGATCTTTCATTTGCACAGATCTCCGCTTTACTGCTGTGGAAGTGTGTAACTAGATGACATGAATTTGCAAACAGGCTGAGCAGAGAGGCTGTAACCACCACAATGATTCCGCTCTTGCGACACAGTAGGAACTTTGCCGCCCACCCAGCTGCATGTATTGCACCCAGCCCTGCACACACATGTAGAAACAAAGCTCATCTGTCTGCTTCAGCTGAAAGCATTTTACTGACCCTAATCAAAGAATTATCCTTATGATCTACTGCCTTCCTTCTTGTCATCACTTTCCAGCCCTGAATTCACCATAGGGTTTGCACCATTCAAGAACCTGCGTGTTTCAGAATAGTTTTCAGTGAACAACTACATGGCATCAGTTCAATGGGGACACAGTCAGGCCAGAGGGGTTTTGCCCAAGAGCTAGCGTTTCTGTAACGATGCCATAGATTGTCTGAGTGATACTAAGTGTAGTTTCACATGCACTTTGAGCCAGCATAAGCAGATGTTGCTGCCAAAGGCAGCACTTCAAACTCCCCCCCCATGCTGCTGGCTACATTTTCCCATTTAAGAATCACCCTCTTTGGTGAACTTCATTGTTTTCATTGAGATAAGTTCCCTGATCCACTTCCCCACATGGCCACACAGATGCTTGTCAGCGTGGATGAAGGAGCAGAGCTGGGAACAAAAAACCAGGACCTGGGGGGAGGGCAGGATTGCCTCCTCTGGTGCCTGTCCTAAGCCAACTTAGTGTATGTGAAACTACTGCCTCACATAATGTTATTTTTCATCCTGCTCCTTTAGTTCTTCACAGGGTTCCCACTTCAAAGTGCTTGTGCTGTAATACCGGGTTAGAAGAGCTGCAGTGAGAAAGTATTTGTTATGCATTAGAAGATGGGCTCAGTTAATTAGAGTTTGAAAAAGTCAAGAAATCTAGCGATTATTGCAAGAACGGAGTGGGGGAGCGGTTCTGGAGGCATGGATTCTCCTGGACTGTTGGCTTGCTTTCCTTAGCAGGTTTATCAGCTGGTCAGCCCTCTGACTCTGTAGCAGCCAGTGCCAAGTTTAAGTAGGTTTTGAGTTGTTTTACGTTGTACATGGCAGCTACTTCTCTGGCTTTGCATTTGCAAGAAAGAAGACGGCATGAGGCCACCTCACCTACCTGTCTTAGCTAAACATGATTTGCTGCCCTGTGGAGTACTGAAACACCATCTGCTTCCCCTCCTGGGATCCCTGCCAGCTGGAGAAACGTGGGGGTACTTGGACAGACCGAGTCTGTTGCCTCTTGAGCTATGACTGCAAGGTGGACCTTTTTGGTCTGCCTTGTTGTGCTTGCTGCATGGTTACCTCTGTGACCGGACTTGCTCATTCTCATGCAGGGCCGTCTTTGCTCAGTCTCACCAGTAATGTCACTGAACTCAGATTTAAATGGCCAATTTTTAAAAAGCTGTTACAGTCCTTAGGATCCTAATGACTCCTAAAACATGAAGTGAATTCGTGTTCACTGAGACTGAAACAAAAATGAGGGCTCAGTGCTTTCTTTACTGAGTGTTTTCCTTGCCTTTTCATGAGTGAATTATTATAAAGGAAGCTATGTACCCGTGGAGACATGCATTATTATAATGATAACCGGAAGGGGCTTCCTGTTGAGGAAATAATAAGTGTGTCCTGGGTTGAATAAACTCCAAGTGAGAAATCTCTCTCCTGCCTGTCCCAGGATGGAGCCCCTCTGCAGGAGCTCTGGTGGTTTCTACATAGAGCACAAGGGAGAGGCTGCTTCTCCCAGCACCCACCTCTGGCTGTGTTGGGATCCCCAAATGGGAACCCACATGGGAGGCGATAGAGCTGGGAAATGCATTTACCTCCCTCTAGGTCCCATCTGCTGTCACCTCTCAGGTGGGAGCCCTGCCAGTGATAAAGCGGGTACGGTAGCACAGCAGTGGGGGAGGTATGATGAGATGTCATCCGTTTGCTGCGAGAAGGCTCCTGGCTGCTACAGGAGGAGAAAGGCTCTCAGGGGACAACTCTATAATCTGTGGTAAGAAAAACAATGCTCCTACAACAGCAACCACTCAAGTGTTTCTCTCTGCTAAGGGCTGTTTTAGCGGAAAGAATGAGAGGGAAAACTTAGAGGGTTCCTCTTTGTTTCAGTATCTTCTGCAGCAGAATGGCCTGGTCCTCTGTCCTGAGTCCACTGGGTAGGGCCTGGAAAGGAGGAATGCTGGTGGACCAGGCAGGAAGGATAACCACGAGAAAACTCTTTGGCTGTGGTCATCCTCCCTTCTCCTGTGTACCTGTTGGACAGCCAGGGTCGTTTGCTGAGGAGTATTTGTCCGGGGTTGTAGGGTTTTTAGATTTTAAGTGAGCTGGGGAAACACATCTATTCCATCAGCGAGAGCAGAGAACCTCGCAGAGTGTGTGGCTGCTTGAAAAGAAGAAAATAAAATTACAGTGATTAAAGGAAATCATTGACCCTGGATTAAATGTGGCTGTCAGCTGCTCGGAGCACGGGGCTTTGCATAGCTGTGGGGCGATTCCGCAGATCAAACGCACAACCAACCAGAAAACAGGAATTCTGTTTTGAGAAAAGCTAGAGTCCCGCAACAGTACCGCGACGGCAGCTCTGCACCCAGGGTGGCTGGGGCAGGGCTCCTTCAGTCTGTATCAATAAGCCACGCACACACACACAGCCCCATCAAAATTCTTCTTCCTTCAAAATGCTTTTATTCTAGATAAAAAATTTCATGGTTAATCATTATCATCTTGTTCCCTTGCTAGGTAATTAGTATTGCATTGTTGCTTTGTGCCTTTCCCTATGTTCCCTTCATGTTAGAGCTAAGTTTAATTGACATTAAAAGAAGAGGAAATTAAAGGGATTTTAATCAGTTGGTCTGTCCTATCTGTTTTAAAAAGAAAAGCTGGAGTAATAGAGAAATAGGCTGGTGCTATGCGCTCTTATCAGCCATTTTGCCATTCATTACTGCATTTATGAGAATGTCTGCTTTGCATATTTAAGCATATAACTGATTAAAATAATGCTGGCATTTCTCCTGTTAGTGGGTCTATAAGCAATGTTATAGGTAGTCAATGGGCTTTTGCCTATTACCTCAACTCTTTTTTTTTCATTTTCACTCAGACTAATACTGTGAATGAAAAACAGGCACTTAATGCAGCTTTCTCAAAACTTCCATTGATATCTACAGCAAAACTTCATCTCAAGGAACTAAGTAAGAAAGTATTTTTCTTATCTATGAGAATTCTAAGTGTGTACTTTAAGTAAACAGCTTCAAGTAGACCCTTATGTTAAAGATTTTCTGAATCAAGGCTTTGGCGTATTGAGCTTGCAGAATGTACAAATGCTCAATATCTTAGTTATAAAACTATCAGTAAACTGAAGGCAGCGAGAGAGTAGTATAGGTCTCACTCAGAGTATTTTCAACTGTATTAAATATTCAATTCCCGAGAAAACTTTAAAGCAATCTAAATAATAAGTCCTTTCTGGAATTTGTCCCAGCAAATAAAATCAGTTTAATATACTTTAATGACCTGGGTGAAAATGAAATAAAAATTG
Source organism: Buceros rhinoceros silvestris (assembly GCF_000710305.1). Classification (NCBI taxonomy): domain Eukaryota; kingdom Metazoa; phylum Chordata; class Aves; order Bucerotiformes; family Bucerotidae; genus Buceros; species Buceros rhinoceros. The sequence continues at coordinate 334,993 of NW_010412161.1, read as the reverse complement.
ATCTCATTTTTTCTAGCCAAGGATATTGAAGAACTCCTGTTGTTTTTCAGTGTTTCTTATAGCGAAGAGCAAATATGGATTTTAAATGTAGCATTTATTAGGCTTTCCTTTTTTCTGAATTTTGCCACAACAAAGAAAATCGGAAGGCATTCTTTAAATAGTCTTGGAGAAATTTGCTAGAAGAATAGGACTTCTGCAGTTTATTGCGATCAGAGGTGAACATCCCTCATGCTCAAACATACTTCTCGCCGGCTAATACAAATAACAGAAAGCAAATTGTTGGGGACGTCAGGCCGTACGCTCGGGAGTAAGCAGGAGGGCTCCCACTGATTTTAGTGTGCTTGGAGTCGGGCAGTGGAAGTAAAATCCTGGCTGTTCTCCAGTGCAAGCTGGTGGCAAAACTCCCATTGCCTCATTAGGGGCAGGATTTTATACGAGGTTTTCCTAAGACTTCATTCCCGCAAAGTTTTTATCCTCAAAAGAAGGACAGACAGGAGATGCATCTCCTTGGTCTCCGGTATTGCTATTTAGGTGGAAAATGCTTGAAGGCTATAGTCGGGTGTGGACTCAGCTGCCTGGCGGGTGGTGGGAGCTGGCCTTCAGGAGCATTACCGGTCAGTATTAGGAGACTGAGCCTTTCATGAGCTTACAAGCTGTGACTGTATAGAACCTGCGGAGTGACACGGTGGAGGGAACGTGCTGTGGAAGTGATGTACAGGGAGAGGAGGCTTCTTTGCTTATACCCTCTTATTAGCTGTGCTCATTCACCTACGTCTCAAAATCACCGAGGTGGGTAGATGGGTTCTGAATCTCAAGGGGCAGTGTTTCTATTTCATATTTTGCTCCTTTCCATTCTTGGCATATGATATCAGGTTGAACAAACCTCTTGCAAACCTCAAGAGTCTCCCTAGGATTTGTCAGATCCCTGAGCTAAGCCTTCCTAGGTCTCAGAGCAGCTGATGACTTGTTTCCACGCACTGCTGCACACCAGTGACTGTTCGGTCAGTGGTGAAAGTCTTAGAGGGAAGACTCCAGCCTCTTCTGTAAAAGCACTTAAAATGGACACTTTGCATGGTATCCACTTTGTTTAGCTGTCCGCAGACTGATGTTGGAGATGATTTGGGAACTGACAGAAAATTAGTAGCAGGTTTTTGTTTCATAATTTTGAGACTTGTTCTCCAAATATGATACCCGAGCTAGTTCTGGGTCCACTGAAATGAACACAGACTTTTTTTGCTTTGGTTTAAATAAAACATTGGTTGGTTCCTCTGTCTACATGTTAGTAATTATGAGAATAATTGTGTGTGGCTGTAATTACTCCTATGTTTAATTATCATCCTGGTTAAAGGCAGAAGGAATTTAGCAAAGAAAAAATGGAAACGGTTTGGTCCCAAGTGTGGAGTCATGTTCTTGCAGGTAAAAGGCTGGCTGACAGACTAGATGAAGTGCAGGCCTATTCTGGGAGGCCTTTAGCCACTCTGGACCTGAAAGAAAGTGTCTTTTCAATACAATATATATTCCTCAGATATTATTTTGGGTGTGTTTTGGAGAAGGCTGCTTTTTTTTGGAGGAACACCATCTTCATGAAAATTACATCCTTTTAGGAACATCTGTGCCTTCATGTTATTAGAATATTTGCATCTGTAAATGGAGGAAAGTAAGGACAGGTGTAGAGGGGCTCTCCTGTGTGGGGGATGATGCTTTGTCAATAACAGCAGCCATTTGCTCGGAAAAGACAAAACGTATTTGCTGCTACTTTCTTTTCTAAAGCCTTCGATTTGCGAGATCCTCCAACTGATTTAATTTCAGGATCTCTTTATAAAGAGTTGCCCTGGTATGGGAAAGCATGGAGGTCATTTAAAAATGTCTTTTGTATCTTAAAATAATATTGACACAGTAGAATAGATGTTGCCCAAGCTGCTTTTAAACTAGCTTATGTGTCTGCAGAAGAGTAGTGCCAGCAGTACAGGGGTAGTTACAGGCTAAAAAGCCATCTGAAAAGCAAGGTAAAAAAGTTGCCACAGAATTCTTTACAATCCTTCAAAAAAAAGGACTCTGTATCTACTGTCCTATGGATCATACTGCTTCAGACAGCACAGGGAAGAAAATACACTTCCACGTTATCCATCTGTCTTTGCAGAACTGTCTTTAAAAGGCTCTTTGGGATGGCAGTGAGGGGAAAGCCTTCGCTTTTAATTCAGTGAGGCCAGCACTAGAATACAGACGGGAGCATCCCTGAAGCTTTTTCCTGTTGCTTTTCTTCTTGAGTGGCTGCGGTCTCTAAGGGGAACAGGGACACCACCATTAGTAGGGAATGAAGAGAGAGCAGTGTTGCTCTTCAACAACTGGACAGATAGAATAACTTGGAAAGGAGATGAGAGGAGAAAGGAGACTCAGACCGATGCACCTTCAGTTAATGAGCCACCTCAGTCCTGTAATAGTCCCTCTAATGATTCCTGAACAGAGCCGTTTCCTGGTAAAGGAGTTGAAGGACATCATGTATCTCTAGTCTTCTCCTCTTCCCCTTCTTATTCTGTCTTTTTTCTACACTCAATAAGCAGAGAGTTTTGCTGCAAATTGACAAAAGTCCCAACAGTGTCATAGGAATCAAGGGCTTCCTGCAGGCTTTGTAGAATGCCCTGATGTGAAGGCTGGCATGATGAGCGATCCAGCCTGCACCCATGGCTGGGGCTGTGGTCGCTGCCTGAGCGCAAGGAGGAAATCAGCACGGTCTGTTGTTGCACCTCACGTGTGATTTCTCTGTGGAGATGCTTCCTCCCTGAAGCTCCACTCTTTTAGTCTGAAGTTCTCTTCATTTATTCTGGGATAGGAGCCTTATAATCGCCCCCATGTGCCAATTTATTTTAATGAATTAGACCTATTAACACAGGACTGTGCTGTGTTAAAGCCATCAGCGTTACATGGCACAGCTTGATGTGTGGCTTCGTAGCAGTTGAGCAGCACAGTGCGTGACAAGGGGATGGAGAGCCCAAGGGACGTGTGCTCTTGCAGGCACAGTTCTTTGGAGCCTTACCAGTTCGTGGCAATGCCGATACGATTAGGTGCCCTTTTTGGTAGGGAGGGAGACTCAAGAGGACCGGATTGTCCCAGTAACCTGTCGCTGGGATGCTCTCTGGAGTGGACCACCAGGGGGAGGTAGATGCTGCTTTATTATCGAGGAGGATAACCCACAGCAGCGAGATGCCATCTGAGTGACACAGGAGGGCAGGCAGGCTGTCTGGCCAGGACCAGAAAACCCAGACCTGTGGCCAGCTGCTAAGGTCTCGTCCTCATCTTCACTTTTCAGTAGTCAGACTCACAGTGTTTTCAAAGAGCAGCAGTGTCACTGTCACCCATGGTACAAAAACTATGATGTATGCTGACCAGGGTTACTGAGGAGCTGGGTGACAAGCCACTGGATGCCCGTCTCTGGCACAGGGTGGTCTGCAAAGGGCAAAGGCTCCTTGCTTGTCTTGTCCTCAGTCACTTGCTAGGAACTATCTGCTGCAACACTTGCTGTATCGTGCGCTGCTCTGCTGTTTCTCAATGCTCAAAGGTAGCCTTTTGCAGTCCTTTTTGTATCGGGTGTTATAGCTGCTTTTTCAGCTCCCCCCACCCCCCAGGAACGTGCCCTGGGAACTCGCTTACGCAGAAGCTCTGCTGTGCTTTGTTAGAGCTGTGACCCTTCTGAATTGCTAGTGCTGCCCTTGGTTTTCAGCAAAGAAAAGATGAGCACGTATTTACAACTTCACATAATTATATTTTATAATAACCTGATGCTAGTGTGAACACCAAATTGGACTTAAGAATCTAATTGTGTACTTCCTGTTGAATAATGCAAGGCAGTAGCAGTCATTAGCCTTGTACTGTCTGAGAATGGCTCTTCCCTTTGTGGAAAGTACACAAATGGAAGACAAAGAAACAAAGTCTTCCCACAAGGTTGTCATTGTTCCTTTCTCTCAAATCAGCAGCAGTGTCTTAGTGAATCAGATTCTCGGCATTGAGCACTCCCTGGTGTGCCGGATACTTAAAGAGGGTGTAAAACATGTTGTACCAGCTAGCAAGTCACGGCAGCTTCTTTGAAATCAGTGGCTGCACTAAATGCCCATCTGGTCTTGATGGTCCTTTGCTAATGTGGGGAAGTGGAAGGAGAGGAAAGAAATAAAAAAAATTCATGTAGAGGCTGAAAGAAAGAATGAAAAGCAGTAAATCCACCATCACTCTCTTGGTAACACCACCTGTTTCTGGGTGACTACTTTCCAAATATTTCCAGGTTCATCTGCAGGTTCAGGACTTAGTGTGAGATGTTGAGATGCAAAGCTTGTTTCGGTAAGAAACCTTCTACATGAGAAGGGGAGGAAGAGGAATTTTGTTTGGGAGTTAGAATCATTGGTTCAGCTGAATGCAAGACACAAGAACTGCAGACCTAGCTCGTTAATGAAATTTGGTAATGTGCTGCAGTGTTTTGACAAGACTATCACGACTTCGTTTTAAATATCCAACCCAAGTTTTGGATGCTTCTGCAAATCTAGGCCTTAGCATGGGGCTGTTCATCAATTTAGAGAACTGAAAAGGACCTCGGCAGCAAGAGGAAGTTATAAAATGGAATGGAATAACGGACCAAAGGTTTCCTGATGTGAGCCTCAACCTTCCTCTCTGTTACACTGCTGTTTGGGGGCAAAGGAAGAGACTAGAGGGAATCTTTTCCTTCATATAATCTCCCAGCAGGAGAGAATTTTCCTCTTCAGCAGGCAGAGACCTGGGAGAGAGATTAAAAAGGCCTGAAGGTTAGCTTTATCCCCAGCAGAACAGATATTTAGTGCTGGCAGGATTTAATCCAGAGCGTGGTTCTTTTGTCTGCCCTGTGGCAGACACATCCCGCTTATAAACAGTCCTTATACTCTGATACTCGCTCTGGTGGGGTTCTGACTTGCACTGTGGGAGATCCAGGCGGCATCATGTGTCTGAACACCCTTCCTGCCTGTCAGCAGAGCTTGGTGGTACGTGTATCTGACAAGCCAGCAACTCTATGGACCTGAGGAGGTAGAAACGCTGAAGAAGGGAAGGGTGACTGTCACACCCAGCTTTGAGTTTGAGAGCGCGTCCTTACGTCTGCCAGTTTGCACTGGGGGTACCAGCTGCCAGTGCACAGCAGCAGAAGCTCTGACTCACTTGTCCCTGTTTCTGGCAATTGCAGTATTTGCAATCACCGTTGGGCTAATTGTTATGAGAAGCGCCACTCTGCTTCACGCGTCTGATGTGTGTTGTGGAACAGAACAGTTTATAACCTTCTGCTGCTTGTCTGTTCGGCAGAGATGTTCCTTTTCACCCTTCTGACACTTGAGAAATTAAAAGCTGTTGCGGCTGGGGCTTTGCATGATCTAAGATTCAGGCTGGCTGTCCTTTGTCATACAGCTCCTGTCACTCCTTTGGGGCTCTGGGAGCTGTGGGAGTAAGGGTTCACTTGGGTGAGTAAGAGTGGTGGGTTGCGCCTTCAGAGCGCAAGGGTGATGGTCTGAATTGTTGAGGTCAGCATGTGTGTTTTCCGGGCTCTGAAGGTTCAAACTGTTGCACCTGAAGTCAACTCCATGTGATTTGGAGGGAGTATGGGGCAAGCAGAAGCATCAGTCCCTGGGCTGGATCACCTGGTCAGACTGGTCTCTGTTCAAAGCACTGCAGTCACTGGTGGTGCTCTGAGGCCAAGCTTTTGTTCTGTGGCGCAGCCTTAAGAGATTTGGGAGGATGCTGCTGGGTGGTTCACAGACTCGGTTTCACAAATGTGCCGGCATGATGTGAATGTATGAAAGATGGAAATAGCCCAAGTTTTGTTGCTTTTCCCTCAAGCTGAAGGCTTGTGATTTGCAGTTCAGCCTCATGCAGAAGGGTGGTTTGGGAGAGTTCCTTCTTACGCTTTGCTTCTTCCTCACATTCTTTCTAAACCTCCAGAGATCCTAAATCCCAGGCCTGTTTGGCGCTGCCCTGGTGCACAGCTTTGATCGGGCGAGGCCGGGGCTGCCGTGCTGCCGCCCTCTTTCCTTCCCCCCAGTTACTGCCTGGCTCTGCTGTTCGTTCTCTGCAATTTTGATCAAATGTATCTACAATAAAATTTACACATAATATGAAGATAACTAGTATTACAGTCTGCATTATATCTGTAGACCAACTAAAAACTGGTCAGTAAGATTTTCTTCATGGCAAAAGCAAGTATCTGTTTCCAGGGCTGTTGCTCTGCCTGTACGATGTGCGGGTTGCAAGGTGAGGGGTTTCCTGTGAGGCTGTTGTGCTCTGCACTTACCTCCCCCTACACATCCACCCTCTGGTGTAAACGGGCTTTTGGAGAATTTCTGTGTAATCTGAGAAGCAAACTTCCTCTTCTGGTAATTTTGTTTTCCTACTCCTTTTTTTTGTTCTTTTCCCCTAACCTGGGCAAGAACAATTTTGCCTTGCTCAGTGTCAGATCTTTTTGAGAGGAACATTCTAACTTTGGTTATTTGAGGCTTTTAAAACAGCTATTCTGGGGCATAGGTAAAAAGAGGAGAATTTTCCTCCTGAGAGAAGGGAGCAGTGTCTGTATTTTTTGTCAGAACACTAAACTCTCTGCCTTCCCAGGTTGAGACTGCTTGAGTCTTTGTCTCATTTTTGGTTTTGCAAATACTTTTTCAGGCTTCTTTAGTACCGATCAGTGTTTCCCGACTCCGTGTCCATCTTAGTCACCCCTAGAAATGAAGCCATGCCATTTAATCGCTAACGATGGTCCCCATAGTTAGTGTAGAGCTGAGAGCAGCTGCCTGCTTGTTTGCATGTCGGCATCGCTCACTCTGACCCCTGGGCCTTGTGGGCACTGCGAGAGGCAACCTGAGACCCTTTGCTCTGCAAGAGGTCTTGTGTCAGTGACCTTGAGCAGCCTTTAACACAAGTTGGAGGGCCCCTCTCTCACCAAAGGCTGAGTCAAGTCTCCTGCAATGCTGGCCCTTGCCTGACACTGTGTGTGCTGGTGGCCTCGGCCAGTTTCCCAGGGCTACGCAGCCAGCGCCAGGCACAAAGCTACGAGAGTTTTTCGCTGGCGAGCACCTTGCTCACGTAGCTGCGCTGGGACTGCATGGCTCTTCACGGTGAGTGAGGGCATCTTCCGCAGCTGTGCCTGGCTGGACACTTGACCTCGCTCTAGCGTAGCTGGCCTCAGCACCAGGGTGCTTTCTGCTTCTGGACCTGTAGGAAGGAAATTCTCACTGAGATACTCTGTATGATTAACAAAAAGTGACCGTGCAGTCACTGAGCTTTAAATAGAGGACAAGGTGCTTTTAATGATTCTAGCATGCACTCAAATACCTTTGAGAATCTAGATTTTCATTACTTAAGAGTGGTGTTTCCATCAACTCCTTGAAAGTCCCTGGGGCTTAGCTCAATTTAGCTAGGCTTCCAAGGGAGCTATAGCCACGTGCTCTGGTAGCCATGAAAGTTTTACAAGCCTTACCCACTTAAGCAGGCTGTAGCAGCAAGGATGATAAATGAAATTTGTGTTTGAAAACAACGAAAATGTGCTGTCAAAAAGCACGCTTACGAGACTTTGCAGTTGTAGGAAATGAAAAAAGTTGTAGAAGAGAATGAATCTGGTGGACAATCATCACAAAGCTTCTGGGAAATGGCTTGAAATGGTATGCGACAACATTTTCAAATCCTTCAGGAGCAGAGAAAAGGCTTTCAGCTCACTGCTTTTAGCACTTTGTGTCATGGCTTGCTTTCTACTTAAATCCCAATAATTTAATATTTAACCGAGAGTAAATGTCTTTGGGAGCAAGAAGGCAGCCTGCAGTCTGGAAGGTGTTTTCAGCCTGATTTTTGTTTGAGTTTTGTATGTAATGAAAATACCCTTGATAAATTGATAAGCAATAGGTTCTTTGAGCTTCTTAAAAAGGACCTACAGGTATTCTTGCAGAATGATGTTTTGCGCATGCCGAAGTTTTCTCAGGATGGGCCTTTGTCATTTGTAACTCTCATGGTTAGCTGAAGCACTGCCATTGTTTTGGAAGATGAAGAATTTTTTTCTTTCCAAATGATTCGCGCTACTTTACTTGATTTTTCCTTAAACAGCTCAGCCTCTACTAACTGCATAGTCAGTAGAAAGAGGGACCAGTCCTGTGAACACCAGAGGTTAAATCTATCAACCAGAGAAGCAGGACTTGTGTGAGAGAGAAGTCAATACGAGGCTGTTGTCCTGCAGTCTGTGATCCACTTAAGCTCTTGTTTCAACACGCGTTGGTACGTACAGTTTCCTGCAGAGACATCAGCGTTTGCCCTGAGATGTGTGTTGGTACCTTGTCTGGTAGGGACAGCTGAGCAGTGCTGTCGTCTGCTCCCTGAGCACGGGGCCAAGGTCTGCCCATGTGGTTGGTGTAGGTACCTGGTCCAAGGCTCACTGGCTTCTAATTGAGATCTTCATTATTTGATTCCCAATTTTCTTGTGCTGTCTTGGCAAAGCTAGAGAAGAATATCACTGGGTAGTAGTATTTCCAGTGACAAACTTCCGTAGCAACTTTGCACAAAACTTATAAATTGACCCTTTTGTTTTCTTAATCTCAAAGTAATGAAGAAATTCTGTCTCCATTCCAAATCTGTATGCACAAAGAGACTATTCCCTTGTCAAATGTGGAAAGCAGTGGGCAAGTTTTCTTGAAAGGGTTTATTTTTATAAATTCTGTAAAGGAATTTGAAACCTACTACACTCTTATCCCCTGGGGGAGAGGTTGTTTATTGCTATTCTGTCTTTTTTTTATTGTTGCTGTATTGCTGCTTTGCACCAGTAGCTTTTGTTATGTTGTCTTCATGAACTAGCGTTATGTTCCCACTTTTCCCTCCTGTTCACCACAAATGGAGGCCAGTTAGAAATCCACTCACCTTGCCTGTTAAATGATGCCAGCTGAGACACAAATCAGGCCTGTATCGTTTCTGTTTGGTAGCTGTCAATGTCATTTTCCCCCGAGTTACTTTTGTAAACTGTGACCATGATTGTTTTGTAGCTACTGCTTTCAGACATGCCATGTACTTCATCTGTCAAAGCCAGGAAATATGTCTTAGCCTAATTATGGTGTTTGTGAGGAACAAACTGAGCTAATCAGCTGCGTTCTAGCTTATTATTTCCAAAGATAGACTTAAATAGATGTATGTACATAATGTGGTGGCTCTTCATGTGGTCAGGGGAGCTGACAGTGAAACCTGGAGGAGAGGAAGTGGCATGTGGATGTTATAGCTCTTGCTGCTGGTTTGTTTCCGGGACTGACCAAAGGAAATGGATGAAGGAACTTAATGTTTTGATCCACTTTACTTAACCAGGCATGTTATGACCTGTGGTTTTTTTTGAAATGATTAAGCTGCAGCATTTGTAGGCAGTTCTCTACGTGGACACAGTTCTTACAGTTGGTGTAGTATAGACACAAATACTGACCAAGGTTTATTTTTAATCATGAAGAGTTGCCTACCGGAGGTTGATTTTTCTACTTCTCTTTAGAAATCTACTCCTCAAACATCAGGTAGCTCTGTCCTGAAGAGCCACTACCTGCCTGCCCAGCACTTTATTTTGCCTGCATAACTGAGCTAGATAGTGTCACTCAGTGAAGAAGGTAGTATGTGTTGTGTGTGAGAGTGGCAGGGTCACTGGTCATGTGCTTCATAAGGCTTGTGGAAATCTCCAAGGCTGGGATTTGGCCATTGCGTTTCCTGGTAACACAGAACCTTCTTCCCTCTTCCTTCTCTGCTTGAGCAATGCTTTCCCTGGTAGAAAGGAATGAATAAAATCCACAGGGAGTGTTGTCAGAGGCCACTCAGTAAAGAGAGCTTTACAACATGTTGAGGCCAACTGGATTAAAGGACCAAGTCAGCTTTCTGAAATTCCAGGGCTGAGAGTTCTTTTCTGACTGTAGATAACCTATTACAAGCTTGTCACACAGGAATATACTACCTAATGGATTGTAAAAAGAATCCAGCCACAAGCTTGTCACACAGGAATATACTACCTAACGGATTGTAACAAGAATCCAGCTACCAGATTACTGAATTGAATAATCTCTAGAAGATAAAACCTGAATCATGTTTTCAATGGGTTATAACTAACAGAAGATGCTTGATCATTTAGACTTGTCTTCAAGTGTGTTCTTTAATAAAATTACCTTTTTGTGGCACTGATGCAATGTATGTCTTCATACACAGCAGCAGTCCGTTGAGCTAGAGTTGAGGTCTTTTCTGGAAATGTCTCTGGAAATGTTCCGGAAATGTTGACACAGGAGAGAGCCAACTTACTGGAAAACCACTAATGACCTATGTAGCTCCGAGTTCTCTGTTTACAGTGGAGCTCGTAAATGCAAGAATGACACGGGTATACAGATTCAACCTTATTCTCAGCATCTTGTCCTTCATTAGGAGTATTTCCAGTCTGTTCCATGTCTGAGGATGGGTAAGCACTGTTTGCAAAGTTCTGCTGCCCATATTTGTCTGGTGACATTTAATGAGCATTTTTCACAAGGCTGTGCTAGTTGAGTTAGCTCAGGGTTCCGTCTGTGTCAGGGCAAAGTCCTGAGGGTGGCTGTATTAAAATGCACACCTGATGTCAGAAATGGTCTTTGGAATAGCAGAACAACATAATAATTGGGCACGTGTTGTTTACCCAAGACAAAGTTTATCCAGTCTATTCAGGAATAAGAGCTTCTCTTTTACTGGAACTTCTGTTATTTCAGAACAAAATTCCAATCTGAAATGAAAAGCTGAAATGTCAAGACTTCCTGCAGTTTGGAAATTAAAAAATAAGTGTCAGATCAGTTACACCACTTCTTATGACAATGCTGGAATAGTTATTCAAATAAAATAGCTTTCATTCAAATACTCATTTTAACTAATTTTGAATTTGTGATTTTAGTTGTTGAACTTGTATGCCTAAATATTAATTTCTGAACCTGTACTGATATATATTAAAATGAGACAGATTTTTCGTATTGAAGCATAGACACTGATAGCCTTGCACCAGAAAGGGGAAGAAAAAAATAAGAGAAGTTTTGAATCTATGTTCAACTCTTAACCTATATCTCAGAGCAAGCAAGCTTCACAGGCTCCCTTCTTTCATAAATAGAATATGAGGACTGCAGCAAGCTTCACTCTAAACCAGTGCCCTTGAATCCAGTCAGCAATGGTTTGCTTGACCCTGAGGTTATTTGGGTGTCAGGCGTATAGAAGTGGTTCCTTCTTTTCCACTTTTTGGAAATGTCTCTCACCTAACTCAGGTCTGAACCATTCGGATCCAGTTCGTACAGTGCAGAAAGCATGTTCATGGACCAGAGCGGCCGTCTCTGACACCTGGGCTCTGAGTAACTGTGGAGCGATGTCACCGTCACTCACTGACTCTGTGCAGGAAACTACTGTTGTATTTGACATGCAACACTCAATCTGTGGACAACTTTCAAGAAAACAATGATTTTTACATCTAATGGATGTTTTTATTTCCCTTTCTGATTATTTCACCAAATCTCTTCCACTGGCTCATCTTGGCCTTTCAAGGACTTGCTGTTATGGCTTCCTTTCCTCCTCAATAAATCTTGTTGTGGTTTTGAACAATGGGAGGGAAGTGGTAGCCAAGACAGCTTGGACCATTAGAGTGATCACCTGTCGTACTTTATCACAGGTAATTTTTCTCCAGCCTAGCTGCCTATTGTTGTTTGTCCCTTTGTTGTTCCCAGAGTACAAATGTAATCAGTGAGTTGGAAAGTTTTCAGGGGTGGTGGCTGTATTGCTGCTTGCTTTGGGTTCAAATTTATGCATCTTCCAGGTTTTGGCAGACTCAGCAAGGGATTTAATAGTCAATGGGGTCATTATATATAAAGCTTTTCTGTTGCTTCTCTTCAGAGAACACACCTGCAGGCAACAGCTTCATTGTGTAACATCTGGGATCCTGGTTAAATCACAGTTAATATCCTTTTTTGAATCCTGACATTTTAGGACGCAGAGCCAGATCTGGTACCTGTGAACTGACTGATTGCTCTGTTCTGGTGTGGTGTTTTGGTGTTGTATTTATTGCCATCGCTGAAATAAAAAAAAAAAGCCCGCACATCATCATCCTAAGACAAAACAATGTGAATCCAGACTTTTCATAAAACAACTTATGTCTTAGCTGTAAATGGCAGACTTTACATTGTCTTTACCTCGGATGGCACTCGATATTTACTGACTCTGTTCTGCTGCACTGTTTTCTTTAGGAATCTCAGTATTTCATCTGCCAAATTGCAACTCAGGTTGAAGGGTAACTCTTTAAGTATCCAATTTCTACCGCCATTTACCCTAATGATATTGAGGGACTGTTCAGTGTGCTGTGAAGTCCAGTAGATAACAGCACGAGACAAAATGAGATAATTATTCAGTGTGGTGGCTGATTGCAATCCATCCATATACTCCTTTGATTTTTTTAAAAATACCCTAAGAAGGAAACATTTAGTAGATTTTCTTTGCCTAGTAAACCTGTTCATCAAAGGTCGTAAATCAACAATTATTGACGACAATTTCCTGAGAACTTCAGGGTTTGGGGCATGGGTACAAAATTTCCAGGCTGATGCAAGCAAACCTCAGGGTGGTTCCGAGTGCCAGGGAGGCTTCTCCCATCCTGTCATTACTGCCAGGCGATGGTGTATCCACCTCAGTGTTTATACTGTGTCCAGTCTTGTACTCTCATTGGGTACAAAATTTCCAGGCTGATGCAAGCAAACCTCAGGGTGGTTCCAAGTGCCAGGGAGGCTTCTCCCATCCTGTCATTACTGCCAGGCGATGGTGTATCCACCTCAGTGTTTATACTGTGTCCAGTCTTGTACTCTCATTGTTCACTCTGTGGTGCTCAAAAAAAAGAAAAAATTCCAAGCCCCAGAACTTAACTGACAAGTTTTGTTATGGAAGTATGTTTTTGATAGATGCAGTAGTTCAAGAGAGGTGGTGTCTGGCGTAGCTGTGACCTCAGGGAGGAAGAACATGTGAGCTTGGACCTGTGCCTCCACACCTGTGCATTTCAGGACAGTTACATCTGTGCTCCAAACAGAACAGAAGGGAAAGCAGTAACTTCCCAACTATCTAAATGCTTGTTGGACCATTCCCCATCTTCATTAGGACTGCACTCGCACCCTGATCCTAACACAAGGCAGCTGCCTGCTAGCACTTGGCATGAAATCTTCACAAACAGCTTGTTTCATAAATAACTTTGTCTTTAGTACAGTTGAACCAGGAAGTTTCCCTTTGTGGTTTTCTTCATCTCTTTGTTCTCTTTAGTCAGAGGAGCCTTGAGTCATGTTCCTATTTGGCTATTCTGCTTCTACCTCAAACAGAATAGATTTCTCCTTGGTATTTACTAAGTAAGTTTCAAGTAATTCCACCCTAGGAACCAGGGGAGTGTCTGCAGAGAGTGATGGTGTAATTAAAAAAAATACAGTGAGGCTGTACAGCAGCAGTGCAAAACACTGCAGTAATGAGTGCTCTGAGAGTGAGTTCTGGGACTGGGAGATTTTGAATGGGTTCCTGCGTTATGCACCTAGATCAGTGACCTGCCTTTCAATGCAAATGAGCCTTTGACTGATCTCATTATCTTTAATTCTCCTGTCCCTCCGTTTGCCTGTCTGTCATGTGAGCGGGATGCTTTAGTGCACTGCTGGGACACGGCAGGGCTTAATTCTCTTGTATTTTTTAACAGTGAAGTGATAGTCTAAAGCTCTGGTATGAAACTGAGGAGACTGGGGTTTCAGTTCTGGCTGTACCACCGAGTACATGTGACCTTGGACATCTCATTTGATCTGCCTGTGCCATGGTTGTAAAACAGGGCAAGTCCTATCTTCCACCTTTCCCCCCTCCAGCTCTAGTTTGTCACCTTTCCAGGCTAGAGGACTATTTCTTACTGCAGGAACATTAGCTCCCTCGTACAGAGCGGGACCTGAATGGAATTCTGCCGCTAGCAAGCTCAGGAGCAAACCATTATACAGAATTGAAAGGACTTGGGGCTTGCTTTGCTGCCATTTAAGTTGGCGGAAGTTTTTCTTCTGTATTAACTAAAGTATTAACTATGGTTCTCTTGGGCTTTTTTCAAGTGCTTTGTTAGAAAGTGTTTGAGAAACGTAAAAAATGAGCATGCTCCAGTGATGAGCTCTGCATTAAAATCCTCTGCTCCTCCTTTCTCCCCCATTAGACAGGCAGATCTCCATGGCTACTCTGCGACAAGCTCTCAACACGTTTCTAAATCTCCTTTACTTTTTTGGCTATTAATTCTTTCTTCCCAGATTTTCTTAGGTTTGAAGCATTCTGTTTAATCAAATTATGCTTGCATGATCACTGATGACTGTACTAAGTGTGTTTTTAATTGAAGAGACCAGCTTCTTTGCCAGGGAATGATTTCTTGACTTATTTCTAACTCAGCGTTCTTATTTTTCAAGACAGTATTTTATTTACGGACACCACGTAAGTAATTTGCTTTGGCTTGATGTTTTGCCAGCTACCTTTTGGTATTTTTTTCAGTGGGTGCCTTTCTATCAGGGGACTCACTTTTCTGCCTGTGTGTGCTTTATGGTGATAGTTCATTTAGTCAGAATATTTTTTCCAAGTTAGGAGAAAGAATCACTTATTGACCTGACTTTTATTGCTGCTCTGAGCCAAACATCACCCATAAATTGAGCATCCTCTAGCTTTTGTCTGAATGAAATGCTGTAAATTTTATTAAACATTTTACCATTTTTCTCTTTCAAAAATGTTGGAGTGTCATTGAACCCAGAGGAATAGTTTCATTTTTGTTATTAAATAATCTGGCCCTGTTCTTTATTGAGCTCTATTTTAAATGAGTGTGGTTAAATTAAATGACTCTTTATAGCGGCTGGCAAGACGGACTGGTTTAATGCTCTGGCCTTTTATCTCTGGAGACCTGAAGGCCGTGCTTTTGGTCCAGATAAGGCTGCTTTGCACCTCTGAAGGAGTATGAAGTGACATTCAGCTGGCCTCAGAGGACTGTTAACAGATTCCTTTAGAGCTTGACAGTTCTGCACAGACTTTTAAGAAAGTTCCTTTCCAATCATTACAGTATACTAGTATAGTGCAAAAAGTTGCTCGGAAAACGCTTGACTTACACTCAGGAACAAAGGCTTGTGCTGATTTCCTGCTTCGGCTCACAGGCAATCAATATTTGCTTGGATTTATCAGTCTGGTGAGTGCTGGCCATGTCACAGGGACGTGCTGCAGTTTGCTCTAAGTGCCTGCTTCTGGAGCGACCAGCCTGCAGTCTTGGGCGATGCCTGCAAGTTCATCCTGGCAGAACTGTCCATTGCTTTTTATTATTTCGCCTTACTCTAACTCCCCAGGAACTCCTCTTACCTTGCAAAGGGTTAAAACACTTGTTTGTATGCGATGGGCCCAGTCCAGCATTCTCTGGCGGTTTTGAGGGTTCTTGACTTCAGCACATGCCAGACCCTAGTTGGATTTTGTGAAGTCTATGGAAAGAGCACACGGGTGTGTTGGAACTTTCATGGGACAGACAGACAGAGGTAATGTTGCACATAGGTTTGCCCCACGCTTGCAAAACTCGAGTAGCTGTGAGAACAACTGCTTTGTTCAACCCCACAGTGTCTCTGTTTTGAATATCTGTCTTGCTGGAAACTTTGGGCACCTGCAAATATTTTAACAGTCTTGTGTGGTTCGAGAACAAAACAGTTTCACGATTTTTCTGTCTGTAAGTTCCAGTGAGGAAGTTATTTCTTTTAAGAAATTTCTATTAAGAAACAGAAAAGCTTTAAAAGATAGTTGCAGAAGGAAAAGGTATCGGCTGGCCAAGAAAAAGAAGCCTTCAGCAATCTAGGAGGGATCTAACGTAACTGGTAGGGATGTGCAAAGTGACACGGGATGCTGTGGTACGTGGGGAAGTGAATCCACATTTGCTTGCGGAACAGGCAGCTATCAGTTTGTCTCCGAGAATCTTTTCAAACCCATAACTTTGGCTGCTTCCGTGGTGACCTGGCTTTATTCTAGTGTGCGTAGAAGTCTTGTTGGAATTTGGGAACCTGGGTACTGGGTTTTATGTCATTCACTGATACTTGTGAAAAAAGTTCTACGACTTTCCTTTCAGTAACATCTACAAAAGCTACTCATGAGAGCGTAACAGAATTGCCTCAGCTGACATGCAGCAGTTGAACGCTTGCTGTAAAAGGGCTGGGTAAGGAAGCAATTGGATTTATACCATGCTGATAAAGCAGTATTTAACAGGGACTGGAGAAGCCCCCAGATCTGCAACCCGAGACTTCTAGGCAAGTTCAGCTTCTTTGGCTTCTTCCCTTTAACTTGCTGGTGGTGCACTTTCCTGTGCAGGACTCTGCTGAACTCAGCTGAGCTAATCTGAGCGAGTTGGAGCACTGTGCGCTCCCCTTCTCAGCTGTAGAATCAAATCTTTGGTGGCCAATCTCTAATTCGACTAAAAAAAGGAAAAGAAGAATCAAAAAAAGAAAAGGAAAAAAAGAACTTGCAGTTACAGAACAGTCTCAATGAACTTTCTAGCTGTCATGGTAATAACCTCTACTGCATTATGTTTGGAATTTCATTATGCTCTAGTCTGACACTGATTCACCTAGACGGTGAGAGGGTATTAAGAACAGCTTGTCAAATAGTTGCAGTAATAAAATATCTCCTGCGTTTCTGTGGAGAGCTTTGTAGAATTAGGGAAAAGGTAGAAGTGCAGCTGATGAGGGCTTCAGGATGCCTCACACCCCAAGTGCTTTTTGCGTGTTTCTCTATTTCACAGTTTGTATCAGATTTTGCAGTTAAAAGACTATTTTTGTTGCTTTTTTGGCTTAATTTGTTTTGTCTGCTTCATGCAACTAGGTGATTTAAATGGTCCACAAGTGAGAGATACCTTAGGGACAAAACTTAGTTTTATGCTTCATATTATTCAGACGCTAAAGCTCAAAGTAATTGAATCTCTACTCAGAAATGAAGATTGAGTATTTTTATTTTAAATTTAAGTGTCTATATAAACACGATGCCTTAGGGCTTTGCTGATTTATAATATATGTGATTTGAAGGGTGCCTTAGTGGCTTTAGCAGAACCCTTTTCATTATATTAGGTTTTGGGGGAAAAAATATGCAGCCTATAATTCTTTTCTTCCCTGTACTATAACATTGCTAATGCTCTTTTCCATCATGATCCTGGATAATGCTATTAGCTAAGCAGCTGTTCTATACCTCAGACACATGACAAAATACCTTACAATGTTGGTTCTTCCATGTACTAATGATAATCTCCGTGCAGTATTTTCCCTCTTCTTACGTTCGTCTCCTTTCCCTTGCTGTCTCTCAGCCAAGTGCCTTTGGCCTAATGGCCGTGATAATCGCTGAGCTCACGTTTCCAGAGCCTGCTGACACCAGACCACTCTTCTCTTGAAGCCTGCGTGGTGTTACCGTGAGCGGTAGGATGGCTGCCTTCATCCTGGAGCCTGCTCAGTTGAAAGACAGGGCTGAGGGTCTGGGGGGGCCCTGCCTGGGTCTGGAGGGTGTCTGATCAGATTCCCAGTGTCTAACTTATCTGCCTTTTGCCGGAGTTCAGAGATAAGAAGCATGTTGAGTGATTTCACTTGCTCTTTTTTGTGACTAGAGTCCCACGGCAACAGGTGCTAAGATTATGTCACCCCCAAGAGCAGTAGCTGAGGCAGCAGGTCAGTTTGATCTTCTCTAGCCAGCTGGCAGGCTTGGTTACGGCTTAATCTAGTCAGATGTTTCCAGACACAATGAATTCAAAATACATTCCTTTAAATTATAAACCGTGACAGGTTAGAGACAGCTGCAGTTGGAATGATCAAAAGTCCTCAAGATGCCCTAGCGGGGTCCAAAGTGAATACTACCAAGTAAAGACATCAGTTCAGTTTTCATTTGAGACACAAAACAAAGCTTGAAAGCTGCAGAAGTGGCAATTTTAATGTGAGAGCCAGCTCAGCCTGACTCCGATAAGGTTTTACGAGCCTGTGTTTTCTGGTGAGGATCTCTTTCTCTTCTTTCACTTCATGGATGGTCAATGGTCCATTTTTTGCAAGGCAATCCAGGGCTGAAATTAGGTGTGACTGCATGTTTGAATGGTAATCTCATAAATGCAGCAATTTACGTACTGTAACCTGATGGTGAGATCACAGTGTTGCTCAAAGAGCTGTGGCGTTTTCCTCAGGGAGCAACAGTAAAATTGCTGCGGGTTTGGTCTGGCTCTTTGGTGACGCTCTCTGACGTGCGGTGAACTGGGCAGTTAGACTGGGATAAGTGCTCCTAGCAGCGCTTTCTGTTTGAGAGCTTATTCATGTCAGTCAGGCAAGGACAGTGGACAGAATTATCTACTGCTTGCAATAAACCCTTCACGGTCTGCGGAAATGCAGCAGATATAAGATTCTTTTTTTTCCTCCTTCTTCTAGACTGATTTACTGGCCATTTTGATATGAGCTGGCTCCTTTTGTGTGCAGAAAGAGAGTCCTTTTACACAGCATAAATGCCATGGTTTTTAAAAAACTTCTTTTTCTGTGGGCTCTATAGATGAACATTCATTCCGTATAGAAGTGACAAGAAAATTGGCTTTAAAATTGTTCACATTATTTGAGAATTGTGTTTTCATTGCTGGTACTTAGATACCAGTGTAATAGGTCCCTTAAAAACCGAAGGCAGTGAGACTTACCTAAAGACGGGGTAGTGTTAACACTTGTTTTTCAGCATGGACTGAAAATGCTTTTGCTTAAAGGAGTCACAATACTGCATGTATGTTGGTAAACTTTTCTCAGACCCCTTGTCAAGCTCTGTGCAAGTGTCCACACAGTTTGTATATATGCAGAGGAACCTGTATTTTGGTCTTTTTGTTGTTGTGGTTTTTTCCTCTGGAACAAAGTAGTTCTTTCCGCAGTCCGTTGTGCGTGTGACATGAATCTGATTTCTATCAAAGGAACGTGTCGGGACCTGTAAATTCTGACGGTGTGAGAGCTGATCGTGCTTTAAGAAACAAGTGCTGGTTCATTCACAGATGTTAATGTGTGCAAGCACAAGGCCCTTTCAGTGGGCAGGAAGGTGTACACACACAGCTTTTCATGGTCAAAATGAAATGGTAGTGTTTGAAAGATGAGGTCTGTAAATCACTTTTTTAAACGGAACTCTGTCCCACGCATCCCTCAGGTCACTGGCTATGAATTATCCCACGCTGTTGGCCTATTCTTATCCCTGGGCTTTCCTCATCTTTGCACTTGTATAATTACATGTGTTACCTAAATACGCTGTATACCTCAGGAAGAGTGTTTATTTTCTATTTTGTCTACGATTTCATTTCCTGGGATGCTTCTTGTTTCTTCAATATGTACTTCCAAAAGGCTAGTGTGTGACTTTAGTTCCAAAGAAAACAACCATGTTGTTTGTCATTTCCAGGAGCAGCCTCTTTTCCACTGAGAACAAATATATTACATCAAACTAGGAATAGTCCTCTCAAACATAACTAGGCAGAACAAATTAATGTATAGTATTTCTTGCTCTAAATACTTCTGGGAGGCATTTGGGCAGTCATTCAGGAGAAGTATTCCCAGTTCTTCCAACTTCATAGGTGAAAAGAGAGAGAAAAAGGAAGAAAAAAAAGAAATACTTTCAAATAAAGAAAAGCTATTTTGGCTGGATTGTGTGAGATCAAAGTAGAGTTTTAAAAATCCGCCTTTATATTGGTTAGTTGAGTTTTTAATTTTATTTTGAGTTCCAGTCCCAGTTTTGGGTTCCAGGAAGATGTTTCCCCCTCCCACCCTGCCCCTAGGTTTCCAGCAGCACAGCTATTGTAAAAAGGGAAAAATGCTTATCAAAATTAGGATACAAATGCCAAACTTCTACATCTTGATGCAGTGATCTGTTGGACAGACTCACAAGAAGAGTATGTAGTATCACCTGTGGGTAAGCTCTGTACTCTTCCTTCCACAAGGATTTTGATTTCTTTCTTGTGAAGAGGTCTGTGGTCGAGCAGGGAATCGCTTTGGATCTGGTGAGCTCCAATATCTGGTGGCCTTTTCAGCAGATCTTTCATTTTTTACTTTTTCTTTTTCTTACTATTCTTTCTTGAACAATTTTATTTGGTGGCTTGGCAGCATCTGCTATCAGATGCATTCTGATAGACATCTGAAAAACGAATAAAAAATAAATTAATAAAATGAAAAAAGCAGCGAACCATTTCAGTGACAATAAGAAAAGGTGTGGGGGGAGGGAAAAACCAACAAAGAGCCTCAAACCTCTCATATAATAAAAGCATCATTATTCATGAGCCGTGACTGAACTTTCCTTCCTAACATCAGATTTTTTTTTTTAAATTGCTTCTTTGAGGAAGAAAGAAAAAGGATCAGAGTTGCAATACAAAACTTACTGTGTTTAGTTTGTTATTAGTTCCAGATAATAAATGTGATTATTGCTGTGAGATTCTTTCAAACTGGTGGGCATAACAACTGAAAATTCATTCAAGCTAAATGAGGGAGCAGTTAAAAACATCTTTTAGTGACGGCTGAAACAATAGAGATTGCTGCCAAAAGCATAAAATGTAAAGCACAGCAAAGAAGTTAGTCTGGTTGACTGCGGCATTTCTTTGAATTAATAGAACAAAGTGAGAAATCGGGGAGCTGGAGATGAGGAGCATGTTTTGAGAGAAGGAAGCAGGATCGGAAG
>NW_010412161.1:308786-314160 GCF_000710305.1 Buceros rhinoceros silvestris | reverse complement strand
GGAAGAGCTGAGAGGATGGTCAGAACAAGCATTACTACCATTGGGAATAACCCTTTGAGAAATAAGATGGGAGACATTCTTCTTGCAAGAAAATGAGATGTTATTCCTTCCTTATTAAAAAGAAAAATAAGAAAAGCAGGGTTGCATGAAAAAAGGGGTCTCGTCTCCAGCCTCTATTTGTCTTTCAGATGTGGATGACAGCTCAGGTTTGGCTCAATGCTCAGGTGAAAAGGGAGGTGTATCTCTTGGGCTGGATTCCTAGCTAACATAAATGATCACAAGTCCATTCTGACCCTTTGTAAGGACAAGATGTGCAGAAGTGAGTGGGAAAGGTGAACAAGTTCTCTTCTCTTTTGTTTAAGGCAAATTAGATGTCATTTGACACAGGATGGTTTCTAATGTTGACATATTCTACTGCCAAAAAATGATGCTAGGATGAAAATAGAACTGTTGGAAAGAACTAACATTCATCCCTCATCTGACCAAGCTGCAGAAAACAGGATAATTATAGGTGTGTGTGGAACGAGAAACCTTCTGAACTTTGCCATTTTCCCCAAAGGCCAGAAGAGAGTAGCTTTGACCAGGCTGTATGGTCCCCAGCTCACGTCCGCACACCGTGGATGTGACAAAGCTCAGTGCTGTGGTTAGGGTATTTAGTACCATTAGGAATGAACACCCTGGTGTGTGCTTAAAAACTATTTTATGGTTTTGAGTACAGGGGGAATATTTTGAAATGTAACAGGTGAATACATTCACTAATGTGCTTTGTTGGCACTGACTGGGAAGAAACCTTGCTGACTCCTCCAGCAGTGAGGGCTGGAGGAGCCTGGTCGTTGAGCCTGAACTTCTTACCCTCTCAGCAGCAGGAGATGGAGCTCTGTGGGGGATGTCTGTTGTAAATAGTTCCCAGCATTTTCCATTTACCACCTTCCTCCTCAGCTACAGTCACTGTTTATTTAAAATACGTGCCGAAGAAAAGAAAACAGCTTTGTTTCAGCTGTGACATCATATCCTCAGTTTTGCACGCTGCCTGGATGTTCCCTTATATGCACCTGCATCCATGCTGAGGGACCTGAGCATCTCTTGAATTTATCCCCTTCTTCCTGTTAAAGGTTTGAAGAGATCACTTGGTCAGACTTGGGTCAATTTAAGATAGCTCCTGCAATTCTGACTGAGCAGCAGGGGGCAAGCAAGGCCTCATCCTGTAACTTGACATGCTTGTGTGTGCTTGTGGACAAACTCCACGAGCTGTCTGCTTGCTCTAAGGCACTCCTATTCATCGCATGCTAGTGAAAGCACAGGTGTTACAGACACTCATATCCACTCACCAGAAGACATACTACAAGTACGGTCCTATCTCCAGGTTTGGTCTTCCCAGCACAAATCTATTTCTGCAGTAGAAATGACCTTGCTTTGCAGAGGAGAGATTTACGATTGACTACACGAGAGCAGGTTTGGTCCTCACTTCCGTTGCTTAAACTGTCTTCTCCTTTAGGTAAGCCTTCACAGCAAGTGAACTTTTCTGACTGGGATATGTTTTCACCTACTTGAGGAAGCCATGTTCTCTCCTTTTGTGATTGAGTAATGCTAGCTGCAAAATATATCCATCTACTGACTTCTTTAGTTACGCTTATGTAAGCAGAGAAATCTGTAAGAGAGCGCTTGAAGGGACCAGACGCTGTGGGAGGGAAGAGTCACTGACCTGTGGGGAAGTACTGTTGTGGTTAGAATCATTCCTAAGCAAGAGATTTACCTCAGAAGGTGTGTGATCACCTCCATCTTTTAAAGCTACAGGTAAAATCCTGAAAAGTCTCCCATTATGATATGGCACAGAAAGAGGCTGATACTGGTTCATCTCTACTGTCTTGGCTGCTTTGCTATAGGAGGAATTGGAGTCTTCTCATGTGTCTAGGACTGCTGAATGTTGGAGCATGACCCAGGAGCAGGATGAACAGCACTGAAGAGTAGGGAGAAATTGGAAGGAGCAGAAATCTTTGGAAAGGTGAAATCAAAGAGGTCCAGGAATGCAGCTTGTCAAGAGTTGTTCTAGCACCTTGCAAGTACTTGGCCCCTTGTGCTGTATTTACAGCCTAACGAGGGAGAATGCCATTTGTGGATTAGGCAGGTGGGGGGTGTTGAAGCTAAGAGTGCTGTTTGAACGTAAACCCTTTCTCCTTCTGGATTCCATGTTTACATGTTCTAGCACCTTGCAAGTACTTGGCCCCTTGGGCTTTATTTACAGCCTAACGAGGGAGAATGCCATTTGTGGATTAGGCAGGGTGGGGGGTGTTGAAGCTAAGAGTGCTGTTTGAACGTAAACCCTTTCTCCTTCTGGATTCCATGTTTACATCTGTTAAAATACATGTATTAAATAACAACAACCCCCTGTTTCAAAAATATCCATTCTGTAATGTCAGGCCCACAGCTAACCACATCTCACCTCTAGGAAGAGGTTGGTTTTCCTCATCTTTTTTTTTAGCCTCAAAAGAGCAACTGCTCCACTTTTGCAAAGCAGAATGTTTGGCAGGGCTTTATGTATAATAAATACGGCACTCCGATTGTAAATAAATACTGCTACCACAGTGAATTCCACTCAGACATGGTAAATAAAACAATGGGAAGTCACCTAGGCAGTGATTTGATGACAGATTTTTCTTAGTTGCTACTTCACTCTGTTTTAGCGACTATAAATTCAAGACCCACAGAAGCTGCCTTCTGCCATTATCATCCCACATTCTGCAGCTATTTTGCACGTTTTATGGCGTCAATGTTATTTCCTATTCAACTGCATAATTTATCTAAGATAAATTAACTGAAATGAAAACGTAGTGCGACGGTGGCCCTAACTGCTTTTTTTACTAAAGAAAAATGGGAAAAAAATTCTAAACCCATGAAACTTATCGTCAGGATGTGCAATTAGCTCCAGACTGCAGAGAGACTCTTGAAGAAGGTGCTGTGCAAGTTACCCATTGCTTTTGTCACTTCTCACTCAGCGTGTACCATATGGGAACATTCAGCAGGGATTTGTGAGGAGGTAAACATCGTCTTTTCACAGCAGCTCACCCATGGAGCAAGGTTTGACAGGCAGCAACGCTTAGCTTTGCCTGTAGACATGTACTTCAGTCTTAAAACCTTCCTACGTCTTTAGCCTTGTACGCGTCTCGATTTGCTTTGCTGAACACTGGCGTTTTGTGGAGCAGGGGGATAACACGAGCTCCATGCTGAGCTGCCTTTACCTGTTGGAGTCTTATAAAAAAGCTACTGTGTCAGAAGACCTATCCTGGTTACCTGTGTTAACTCGGTCTGCTTACGGCATGATTTGTGGTATGACTGCAACACCGCCTTGTCACCAGTTCTCACAAAACACCCTGCAGTTCCTGAAAGCGTCGGCACTCCTAGAGGAATACGAATTGCAGAAGATACATGGTTTTGGTGAACAGCTGTTCTATGTTTGGAGGTTCCTCTATAATAGTAAAATGCATCTTGTTGTAAAGCAATGCACAGTCACAAGCGGTTGCCTTGCCTCAGCTCAACTAGTTACGCTTGCAAGTTGACATGACTTGCGTTTGAATTCCTTGCTGATTGAAAGTGAGATGTAAGATCAGATTAACTGACATCAACAGGGCACCAGTTTGGGGTAGGTGAGACAGTAGGAGTGACCTCTTCTGGAATCTAATATGGTTTACCTAACCCAGAGACTTGGTAATTTTTATTTACTTTTTTTAAGGTATAATAGCAGTATGACTAAACTTTACCTGGAGAATGAAAGTATAAATATCATTTAACTGAGATGAGAAACACCTTTTCCAGCACGTGGTGTTAGCTGCTGTTTGCTACTTTAATATCTGTGTTTATTTATACCTGCTTCTTCTTACTGCATGTAAAGTTTGAATGATGCTAATCTGCTCTTCAGCTGCAAACTCTGTGGTTGTATTTCTTTAATAACTGACCTAATTGGAGTGTGCATTATTCCCCTGGTTATAAGGTATGAAGGATGGTCCTAAAGGATATAAGTCCGTACCCCACATGGGGAAAAATCCCTTTGATAGTGTATGACTGATGTTCAGATGACAAGGAACTGCCAGGGCAGATACGGCAGGAAAAGTTTGTTAAACCAACATTTCTGCAAAATAATTTATTTTACCCTGAGTTATGATAAGGTGGCAAACATTCATGGCATTCATAAGTTAGAAAAACACTGATTTAGTTTCATCTGCTTTTTGACCAGTTCTTAGGAAGTCCTGCTGAGTCTACAGGGCACAAACTCAGTTCTAAGAAACGCTCAACTCCTATTTCATGTGTTAGCCACAATTTCTGTCTGAAGTGTTCACCTCAAATCCCATTAAATCATCTCCTATGTGCCGATGTTCTTCTTGATCCTTCTGACCTTTCCAAGCAAATTAAAAAGACACTCATCTACATCTCTTAGCCACATTTCTCTATTGATAAGAATTTTGAGTGCTCATCTAACAGTCCTCAACTTCAAAGCTCTTTAGAAGTGAGGGGCCTGATCCAAAGTCCATTGAAATAAATGAATAGTCTTTCTGTCAGCTTCACAGGGACCTCAACTTCAAATTGTGCTCCTATTCCTGTCATTTCCCCCCATCTGTTCTCTGAAGACCTGCTGTCTTTTGCACCTACTTAAGTTTCAGACTCTAGGTTGTAACTCTCCTGTTGTGCTCTTGTTTGGCAGTGGCATAATGAGACCGTTTCTGACAGCAGCTTTATGAGAGATGCTCAAAACTGGGGTATAAATATAGTCTCGTAAGCCCTCTGTAACTAAAAGCTGTCTTTATGTGTGAGCCTCTAGCCTGTCATTCACTGTTATTCCTTCAGCTGAGATGGCAATGAGGTCTCTATTTTGGTAACAAAACAAGCCCTCCTTTGAATTTCCAGCTGGTTTCATCGTTCTTCCTGTAAGCCCCTCTCACTGATAGAAAACTCCTCCTTTTCTCCTGCCAACAAACTGAATGGGTAATTCCACTTCTTTAAGGGCTACAGGAGGCTTTAGCCTTGTTAAACTATTTCAAGTGTCCAGATCCCCTCTGCTCCTCACAGGTTGGTCAGTAGCTACCTCTGTGCAAGGACATAGTAGAGACTATTCCTGTAACAACTCCACTTTGGCTTTAACAGTGTCCCTACTTTGGCATCCTTTATAATTCCCGGTTTTCCTGCTTTTGCAACATTGCTTCTTTCTGGCAGGTTTTGTTTCCTCTGCTGGCAGAATGCTTCTGCATTAGTTTGTTTTTTTTTTTTCCCCCGTTCATGTTTTATCTTCCTCGTCTGTTCTGTGCATTTTGTTTGTGTGCTTTTTCAGCTTTCCTATGTTCCTATTGTTTGTTGTTTATTCATTCCCAGAATTTGTTTTTCTCTT
>NW_010412161.1:293660-308629 GCF_000710305.1 Buceros rhinoceros silvestris | reverse complement strand
TCCAAGAATTTGTGTTTCTCTTCGCCCTACAGGTTCCTCCTGTGGTGGAGACATAGCGTCGTCAGCTGACAAGGTGGAGGCAGGTGGTCAGTAGGGGTGGCTGATACCAGAAATAGTCCTCTTTCAGCCTGTTAACAATGTGCTCTTGCTGTTTTCCTTGTTGCTTTTTCTGCAAGTCAGCTGGAGCCATTCAAGATCTCTGAGACAGTCAGTGCACGTGACTTACAGGTCTGAGAGCTCCTTGGGCATCCGGATTTACCTTGTTGTTGATGGTGTTTTTGAGCACCTTGGAGCCCATATTCAACTAAGTACACCAGCAGCGCTACTACGTGCCTGTGTACGCTTCGGTTCCTACCACTGGTAGGCTCTTCCTTAGCTCCAATTATCTGTCTCTCTTACAGCTCTCGCTTCTACTTATTCCTACACTTGACTTCCTGAATTCACCTTTTCATTTCTCCTTGAACAGCATGACCACTTAGATCTGGTACAAGGGATGTTCATAAACTGTTTTCACCTGGTCATTGCATTTAGACAATGCTGCAGCTGAATTACTTCTAATTCTCTGTTTTTAATATAAGAAAGCATTGATTCTGCCAAGGCAGACAGACTGCCTCTTGTTCATTCACTTTCCTCACGAGTATCTTGGCACCGTCTCCCATTTCTCTTTCTTTGAACTGATGTGAAGTCCAGATTTATTACAAACAAGACACGGGTTTTATTCAACAGCCAAAGGGATTAACAATTAGAGCATGCTGCTGTACAAGGTGGTGGGAATTCCTCTCCTAGAAGGTCTAACATTGGCAGCTTCTCAGGGTGAAATCCAGTGTTCTTTAATTTAGAAAATGTCAGTCTTAAGTGGTGTGATTGTCCCTCCTCAATCATTGGTGTGGTAGATGTATGGTGAAGCATGCTCCTGTTACTCAGTGTCCAGTGGAACCGCGGATGTGAGATCTGGGGCTCCTAACTCTTCTGGAGATGTGCATTGACAGGCTCTACGAGCTCTGTGGGTTTCCTTAACATGCAGTTTAAGGATCACCATCTTCCACATGGTATGTAATAAAAAGTATTTTAGGAAAAAAAATTCTTCAGGGAAATTATAAAGCTGTGAAAATCATATGTTTGAATGCAGCATTATAGATGTCTGTGCTTTTCTTCAAACATCATCTCAAACCCTTCCCCAAAGCATATGCGCGAGAATTATTTATATGTGCTGTGTATGCTTAGCTCCTATTTCAGCAGACACAACAGCACGTTCCAATTCTGCATTTCGTGACTGAAACCAGCACCACTCCATCAAAATGTGAATACACATCAAAGGAAATAATGAGGTACCATGACATGATAGCATTTGATGCAGCCTTAGAAATACGCACTGACTTAAAAACAATCAGTATTTCACTTCAAGGATTTGTGTTCAGCAATTCTTTTTGTTAAAGAGTGACTATTCTATGGGTGGCTGAGGTGTTTGGAAAAGGTTTAATGTGGTATTTTGGTTGTCATTCATGTTTCTTGCAGTCGTCAGCAGTTTAACACTTGTGAGCAGGGAGCTGGGTGTTATACATCGGTTCTTTGGGGGCCAAGGTTGGCAGGGAGAGGCTGTACATAGAAACAGTGAAGATGGCAGCTGCTGGTGTAATTGTTGGATTGTAAGTGGTGGTAGACTGTGGAGATCTTTTACAGCCTTCAGCTTTTCTCTCGTTCATCGTGATTGATTAATCTCAAAAGCTATGCATCTCTTTCTTCTCTCCTTGATACTTTGCTAAAGAAATAGGATTTTTCTAAATGCAATTTTCTTCCAAGAAACAACACAGACCATTTCCTTTTGGACTTCATCGCTGGCAGGAAATTTTCACCCTGGTAATCTCTATAGCAAATTGAAAAGTTTATAACAAAAATGAAAGCAATTAGTTTCCTGACTAGATTCACCTTGGTATTGAGGAGCAGGTAAGCCTTTTCAGTTTCCAGGTGCATTCACATGAAACAGATTTGGTAGAACAATGGAAGAGGCCTTAGTATTACTTAGAAAGTAATAAAAAGATAATTGGCTCTTCTGTATTATTAATAACTGTCTTGGGTTACTGTCTGCTTTGGGGGAACAAACACATTTGTCCAATACATATGTCATCGTAATCACAGGACTCTGTGTGCATACACACGTGTGTGTGTATTATAAATGATGAATTTGTTTTTGCTTACTCGATGATAACCAGCACTGCATTTACCAGCATCCCACGACCGATACCGCTGCCAGCGTTAGCGTTGCAAGGTGTTGTATGGCATACAGTTTTCTGCAATTTGAGCAAGGGTCTTCTGTGTCATTCTGGAAGGTACATAGGACTGAATTGAATGCTCGAGGTAGATCATACCTTGAATAAGAGAACAAGTGTCACATGCACCTTGAGCGGTAGCACCTTGTGCTCTAACACCCCCTTTGCTAGCAATTATTTGCTCTCCTTTGTCTCCCGGAGAAGGAGCAGGATGATGAATGTCCTGTCACAGCTCCAAATGTGAATGTATCCCTTTATGTCTAGTGAAAGGATATATATAATCCAGGGTCTGCCTTTCCACTGTCCCTGTCAACCTCAGCTGTTGTCCCATGGAAGGGATGTGAAGGAGGAATTTCAGGCTCTTGGCTCCTGTACAGGTCTATTATCCATGTTAAAAATCTAGTCATAAAATGTGGTACCTTAAAGATGGGAAACTGGAAGAAGTTCTAAATGGTTTGACCATTGGTTTGACCTATAGCAGAGGTTATTGCTAGTGAGACAGTGCTTCATCTTGGCAACATCATCACATTGGAGTGAATGATGACAAAGTATATTGCAATGACTGAGTGAGGAGAGCTTATTTAAACTGCAGCCCTTGTTCCTTCAGTGTTCTGTTAGGTTGAATTGTCTTTTCTCAGACATTAGATTTATGCTTGCATTCCCTTTGTGAAAGCACGGTTCTGTCCAAATAAGAGAGTTGTTTGTTTCCGCTTGCAGGGAGGTAATTGGCTGTTGGTTCACAGAACTAGAAAATGATATTGCCCTTGTGTACTGAAATGCAGAGAGATGCTAATTTTTAGAAGAATAATTAATTTAATTTGCATAGCTTTCGTTGTTAAAACAGCCCAGGTGTTGTTTGTTAGGTCATAGCCTGAAGAAAAAGCCACCACTGCTTGTTCAGTGTTCTAAATTTGGGGATTTTGTATGCCTCTCAACGTTACTGGCTCAGTATGACACGTATTTTTGAAGGGCAGGATGCTCTAAGGCCTAAAAGGGAGTGAAGGTTGGATGGAGGTCTGAATCACTGAAGAAGGCTTGTACCCTGAAACTTGTATGTTCTTTACAAACTATATTTGTCTAATGAAAATGGACCAACTTCCTACAAACTTTGCCCTGCTCCTGTTGCAGAGTTTGTCTCTGAGGTACAACCGTAGCCTGTTCTACATCTACAGCTACCATCTACAATGGCTTAGTAACATTTAGACAAAACTTTCTTTAGTTTGAGCTACTCCATGCCAAACCAAGGAAAAAAGGACAGGTATTTTCTGTTTTGATGACTCTTCTGATTACTCCTGTTATTTTGTGTCATTTTGTGTCATTTTTTGCCATTTATCGACATAGTGGCATGCTTGACTGAGGAATGAAAAAGGTATCTCATCCTGTCACATATTTCTTACTCCATTGAAGATGGCCCTTCACTTTAATCCCGGCTTTTCCTAGAGCATACTGCTTCCTGAGAAATCACCTTATCCATCATCTGCCAGGTGATGTTGTAGGGTCCTATGTGAAACAACCCCACAAAATGCATCGTCTCACCTGTTTTGATGTGATGTGACATAAGTCATAAAAATTGGTACTTTTTTGCTGCTGGAACAGTCACTTTAAGGGCATGTTACCTGCGTTACCTGTGCAGCAGCAGTTTAGCCTTTTTGCTGACAGTACACATTACTTTTTGGATTTTAGGCATATCTCTAGTTTCCATGCTGCTTTGAGAAATCTGAAGGATTCTTAAGGATATATTTGGAGTATGATTTCTAGGGATTTGTTTCACCCCTCTTTCTGCTGAGGAAGCTCTGTTGCTGTCAGCACATTCATCTCGTGAAAGATGAGCCAGTATTCACTAGCAATGTAGTATGTTGACGTTTGATTTCACACTCCTTAAAAATCATAAGGCAGATAAGCAAAAGAGGGGAAGAAACCCCCAAACCCTCACCACTTCTTTTTCAAAATGAATTCTACTTATATACATGTTTTAAAAACTCTTCTTGCATTGGGCAGTCAGAGCAATTTTTAATGAAGGTTTGTAAGGAGGAAAGAGCAAAACATACCCAAGGTATCTGCTTACACTGCAAGCTTTCCAATGCAAATTAAACCCTCAAACACTGTCAATTATAAGACACTGATCCATGTTGAGCAGGTTTACAACAGTGACAGCAGCTTCTGCCCTAATGGAGGATTATTGAAATGCTCACTCAGTCGGCATCACTTGTTCTAAAACACATCCCGTTCTTCCACAACCTGAATTAAAATTTACATGAGGCAGGACTCGTACTAGGGCTTTTGCAGAGCCTAAAATAATAGGATTGTGATCTGTGACTTTTTATGTGACACTGCAATAAAGCTGAAAAATTCTATACTTAACAGGAAAATATGGAGAAATTCTCATTGCAAGCAATTTGCCCTCATGTTACCAGCAATATCCGCCTTTAGGGCCTTACAGCTGTATAAATATATTTGGTACAGTGATACACAAGTGTATACCAAGTAATTTCACTACCATGCTTGAACAGTTCAAACCATAACTAAGTTTCACCACAATTTAGGCACAAAGTCATCCATCAGCTCGGTGGTCGTTTGAAAGCGGGTCCAAGTGTTTTTGCTCTTAACCAGTCCGGGCTGAGTTATTACTTAGAAGCAGCAGTGCTAGCCCAGCCGAGCTTTGGGGAGGCTTTGGTTTCACTGTGAACTCTTTATTCAAGCCTGAAATCTGATGAGATGAAGCTTAGTAGGGAGGGATTTTTTTCCTTCTAAAGCTTCTGATGAAAGTTATTTACTTGATCTCTTCACCAAATCCCCCTAGGTTCTACTCTGTAATGTGCCTTTATTACTGCTCATCTCTCACCTGTAACACCGCCACAGAGGCTGCAGATTGCCTGGAGACTCCCGGAGTCGGGGATGATGCCCCAGGCATTGATACACGTCTTGTGTGTGAAAGTCAGAGGGTGGAGGGAATAACAAGGAAGAAAAGCAAGTGTAGTGCTGTCTGAGGGCAGCGATTTTTGCAAGATACTTCAGGGGGATTTGTAAGTGAGAAAGAAGCCTGCGTATGTTTTAGCAGTTTAATTATGTCTGTGTTTATAAAGAATTTGAAGGGGACGAGGAATGATCGCTACAGTTAAGGATCTGCTCGTGGATTCTCGTGCAGTGCACTGGATGGCTGTAAAACCCGAACGGCTCATTGGAGCAAGGTTGTTGTCGTGCTCCGCACCCAGGGCCGCAGGCAGTTAAGTGCCGTAAGCGGGGGCTCTGGATGGTGCAGAGGGTGTATGTGTGCATGTGTGGAGGAGACATCTCCACTCCAGCAGCACTATTTTGAGAGATGCTGCATTGTGAATATTCAAAAACACCCTTTTCCCAAATGTCGCTTTTCTAAGCAGTGAGCTCTGTGCAGCAGGGTTTTGTTCTGGTTTCATCTCTATTTCTGTAGCCAGCCAGGTGCTGGGTACTCAGGATCCCATAAATGAGATACCTGTTTCCCTCAATCTATACAGGCAACTGCTGGAAAAGATGAAATCCCCTTTTCTTCTTAATTGCAAACTGTACAATGCTGGTTCTTGTTCTGCAGCACGTTGCTGGGTATATTTCTCGTACTAATGACTTCTGTATCAGAACTAGCACACGTATCGCATAACGGGACGCTGCTTTTGAACTTGGCTTTGACTGAATAGCGGTGCCTTACAAAATTCAACATGAATGTCTGGAATTTGTAGCAGGAGTGACCCTAGGCAGTAGTCTTTGAAACACCACTGCTTTGAAATTTGTGATAATGTAGCCGCCTCCTGAGGTCAGTCTATGCCTCTTTAGCTTTGCTGGTATCAAGAAGGTGAATAGAGGTGCTGTATGCAGCGAATGAATTCAGATTTAATGAACAGGAGAAAAGCAGATGACATGTACTATACTGTGACCTCTCTTTGAACAAAGTCCTTGGAAACCATATGCAAATAAAGGAACTATTTTTTTTTTATGTGGACTTATTTGTGTCAGCTGCAAAAGTGGACAAAGCTGATGTTTATATCTTCAAGAGGAAATTCTTTGAAATGATCCTGTTCCTAGGGGAAGATACAGTAATCCAAGGTAGTAGCCTGGGCTGCCAAAATATTCTGCAATATGAAGATCAGTAGGGTTTTCTGGTGTAAACAGTATTTTACAATAAACTTCTAGCCTAAGCAACTGATTTCTGTGGTGCTATCAAGTTGTGCTCTGCGATTTTCTCCATTTTGTCTTTAGCTGTGTGCATGAAAAGCATTTTAAATGACCACTAACCCAAACTGTTATTGAACAAAACAACCTTTTATATCCTTGCCTATGCAGCAGCCTTTGGTTTCCTATGAAATTACTTTTAATGTAAATTTCCCAGCAGATGTGTTTTTACTAGAGAAACCATATGAAAATAACCATATTTTGTACTTGATAAATTATTAATCTGGCAGCAGTTGCTTGCTAAACAATTCTCTCTCATACTAAAAGCGCTGTTCTGCAGTATGGTGAAGAGTTATTTTGAGCTTTTGCTTAGAGACAAAGAAGTTCACCCCAAACTCAAGTTAATGCATGTGACGATACCTGTCTGATAGCAATATAATTGCCACCTCCACCCACTGACTCACTTCTGTTTACCTTTTTTTGGTGGCTGATTTCTGCATCCTTGGTTTCTGTCTGTTATCTCTGACTCTTCAAGCCTTCCTGAAGAGTTTGCAGTTTTCACATTTAGCTGCTGGGAACAACCAACTGACATTCATTTGTCTTTGGAAGATTTAACAGAAGACCTTTATTTTAAAGTGGGTTTTGGAGACCTCTGAAGCTGTAAAGCTAAAGCCAAGCCAACTGTTAATACCGCTGGACTGATGCTAGCCCTACAGATAACCAGTAGCACTTCAGTATGAAGCTGTGGTCATGTGTTTTGCATAAGGTCACTTTAATTACTTGAGCAACATTAATCCTAAATTAACAAGGCTTATGTATGGGAAATGACTTCTCTGTATTAAAGAGGGCATACATTTTCACCCAGCAAAATTAGGATGTTTGAAAGTGATATGCTGTCAATAGAAAGGATAGAGAAAGAAAAGATCTTACTCATTTCCTTGCAATGAGCATTTGAAAGTCACTCTTCCAAGTATATAACGTGTTACAATATTTTCAAGTTTCTTTCTTGGCTTTTGGTGCTTTTTAAATGCCATTAGTCCCAACAAATTCTGTACCCCACGCCCAGTTAAACATAGTTATGCAGATACCTGCAGACGATCCCAGGCTGGAAGGAAGAGAGCGTATCCTGAGAGGGGAGCTTGTTCTCTCTGCTGTCTTCCTGGGATGGGTGCCGAGTGTTAGCAGGTATGGGCAGCACTGAGCAACGGATTTCAGGAGGAAGGACACAGTTCCCTTTCTTCTGTTTTGGGGAGAAGTATGTGGAGACCCAGGGTTACTCACCCTGCCAGTCTGGCTGGGGAGGATTAAAATGTATTTGACCTAGTTTAATAGGAGCTTAAGTTCAGGATTAGGTGTGAATGGTTGATGGATTAGAGCTCCAGGCAGAGGTTCTAATGGAGGCCTAACATATAACTCTGAGGAGAGTTCGGCATCTTTCACCTAGTTAAACACAAGACTGGAAGAGTTGTGATTTGTCTCTAAATACAGCACAGACAGGAACACTAGAAGAGGAGACCTTGCTGGCATAAGAGTCAAGTGTGAGAGTTTTCCAAGAGTGCATTTGGTTTGTAATCAGAAGAGTTTTCCTCAGACCAGTGGAGCAGTAGACTTCTGCAACAGCCTTCCAGGAGAAACTGTCAGGGTGAAAATCTAACTTTTTAAATTCTATTAAAGCTGACAAGAGTTAAAAGCAGCTTCCCAATGTAAAGGAGCACTTACACACGTGCTTTAATAAGTTACTGGAACACTTCCTAGCCTGAGTATTAGAAATGCAGGGCATCGCTTGTAAATTGTTGTCGTGTTTGTTACTTACTACTGTTGTATACAAGTAAGGTCAGCACCTTATCGGCTAGGTATGCTGACAATGCAAAGCGCGCTCCTGCTTCAGGTTTCTTTAATTGGACAAGAGAGACCAAAGGTAGCAAAGAAAAACAGCAGCAAACAGAAAGAAAGACTTGCCCAAGGTCACCTGGCATTTCTCATTTCTGTCTCTGTCTCCCACTACACACATTTTCTCTTCCTGGAATCAAACGGGTGAGTTCTGCAAGGCATGTCCCGTTTGTTATGAGTCGTCAGGTGAGAATTCTTATCTTGCAGTTTCAGGAGCTGCTGGTATGTTGCTACTTCAGTGAAAGGAACATTTTCCTTAACACATAACAGAAGCTATAAAATAAAAGTTGAAGTGAAAAATGGCTTAGATACTGTAACCTGCACAATTAAAATCCAGCACTGAACAACAATAGGAAGCAGAGAATTTGCTGAACAATTGGGAACTTACTCTCTTGATATCGGTTGTTTGAACTTGCATGCAAAACAGGTTTGTCCTATATGCCGAGTAATTAACACAGACCAT
Organism: Buceros rhinoceros silvestris; assembly: GCF_000710305.1. Classification (NCBI taxonomy): domain Eukaryota; kingdom Metazoa; phylum Chordata; class Aves; order Bucerotiformes; family Bucerotidae; genus Buceros; species Buceros rhinoceros. The sequence continues at coordinate 299,869 of NW_010412161.1, read as the reverse complement.
AAAAGCAAAGTAAAAGAGTAGTTAAGGTAATGCCTCTAATTTTAGATGAGAAAAACCAAAGCGTACCTTGTCCATGCTCACCCATAAAGAAGTTGGATCCTCTTTTCTTCTTGTCATTAATGTCCTGAACTGACCAGACATCCGCTTTCTTCTCAGCTCTGGACCCGCCCACACAGGAAGAGTGCCCTATAGTCTTTCAAAAATCGTATTTTTAATTAGCTGTAATGATATAAGCCTCTTAATATACAGTTTTGCTCTCGATATCACCTAAATATAGTCTGAACTCTCAGATCTTGAATCCTGGTTATTAAGATACTTAACAATTTTTGTTTCTCTGGTGTAAATGCAAAGAGAAGGATGTGGCTTGGATATGGAGGACTCATGTGGACTCTGCTGCCAACGTGACATGTAAAGCACAATTCAGTGGAAGGATAAAAAGTAATGCTTGATTTTTCTTGTAAAGAAAGACTCCAGTTTATTTCTTCTAAGTCAATGAATGTTTTGTTTGGATACCACTGTCAACATACTTTGTTTAAATTTATTTATGATAGTTGCTTTACCTGGAGCATTTCAGAAACAGGTAAATAGAAATAAAGCATTGTGTTTGCTGAGATGTGAGGAGGACTCTTTTAAGGACGCAGTCTCTGTACTGTTTTAATTACTATCAAACGTCTGGTCTAGAGATGTTTCTCACATAGGTGAGGAAAACTTCATGACCTCTCTTCCAGTGCTTGGAGCAGCTGTGCCTCTTCACAACCTGTTTTACACCCCTTTTAACATTTTTTTGAAATTAATTTCACTTGTAAAACCTGTTCCTTCAACTTTCTAATTTCCCCCTGTGACATAAATTGTTCGAGTTCAACACTGGATTTCTTTATATTGCTGTAAGTGGTGAGTTTTGGGTTTTTTTCTCTCATGGTAAGACTTTTGATAACACTTAAAGTAGGCCAGTTTGAATTACAGGTTTGGTCTAGTAGCTTTCTCATTAATCTCCCTTAAAAGAGTGATTAGCTTAATGACTTGCAGTGATTTATTGGTGAAATTCTACTTAAAAAGTGATTTATACAAGGTTCTATGAGCTGCAAGGTGGGATGAGTTACAGGTATATGCTGAAGGGATGGTCTCAGCTGTTTTGTTCTGCAAAATGGGGTGGAAAAAGCTAATTTCCTCTGTTTATATACTTCATAATTCACTAGTGTTTGTGATGTTATCTTCTAAGAAACATATTAGAAAAAATTGTTCAAGAGGGACCAAATGCATTCTCTGGGCAGGAAATTCTTCACAAGTGTTGCAAGGGAAGGGGAGGAATCTTTTTCAAGGTTGTTCACCTACACAAAGAATTTCTGCTTAAGCTGCTGAAATGAGATGTAGCACCTGCTGGGTACTATAGATGTTTAAAATATCTTTGCATAGTTTTCTGTGCCTACAGTCATGGTTCTCTTCTGCGAAGGCGCCGCATCCTTGAGCTCTGCCAAGATCCCAAGCTTGGCTAGGGTGAAATTAAATGTCAGTGTTTCTTCAACACATAATGTTACAGGTAATGATCTTCCACTTTGTGTTGAGTGTCAGTTTGTGATGCAAGGGACAGTAAATAGGGCAGATAGAATGATAAAACTTGACAGGATTTCCTGATTATCGGTTCTAGTCTCATGATATCCGAGTTTCCTTCCCTTTGCTGTACAAGGAATGAAATGATCCTCAGTGCCGACATATAATTTATCATCATTGGACACCTCACTGAGTTAAACAGGGCACTTGTTTCTGAGTGACATTCCAGATGTGTTCTTGACACCTCTGAGTTGTTACACTCTGCTGTTGTTTATGATCATCGGAATTCCAAATAATAGGAATTCACTTTTTTAATAATAAAACCCACACTCTAGCGAGCCAGGAGAGTAGCTGAAAGAGTTAGCCCCTTGGACTGCCCCGTTTTAATAGTAAAGTACAACTTTGCAGAATGGTGGTCAGAAGTTCCCTATCTATCTCCATGCCGGGGGATCGTAGTGTTTTACACATCTAGGCTCCTCTCATGTTTTCAGTTCAGAAGTGATTTGAAAATCAGGGCTCTGATGTGGAACCTGATGAAATCAAAACCTTCATATTTGGCAATTCAGGAATTCCTCGGCTGGGATAAATTTCACTGTAAGCCACTCCCTTTGTTGGCTTGACGCTTACTGTGATGCATGTAAGAATTAATCAGTGCATAGAGAGAAGTACCTGACTTTCTCCTTTTATTGCACCACGGGCATTTGCTTCAGGTTTTGCTTGAAGAGAAAAGAAATGAATCTGAGCCGAATAGTGGTTAAATATTTTGGTAGCTACGAGTTTTGGAGAGTACTCTGATCCCTTTATCGCTGTTACATGGGGCATTTAACCAGAAAACCCATGAGCAAAGCCCCACTAAATTAAAAAAGAGCCTGTTCTTGTATAAGAATAAGCTGCAGCGTGTCTGGCTGCAGTTAATTGTTATCGCGGGGCAGGGAGGGGGGCGCAGTGTCTCTCTTCACAATCCGCTTATTGTGCACAAGTTCGTCTTGATTTAACAAGATGAATCAATTAGGGAGCCAGCAGTATCACCTTGCATCACATTAATTGAAACATTGTTTTCTGCAGTTGAAAACTTTATATTCATCAGTAACTTGTTAGATTTGGCCCCCTCCCCCCAGCCTCTGATGCACAAAATTATAAAACTAAATTGGGTTTCTCTGGACACTACTCATTTCTCAAAATTTATTGCAATTATACAATGCCCATAGCTCATTTATTTTTTGTTTCCTAGTGATTAAAACCTAAGACACTGAAAAATGTTATGTGTGTTTTCCTTTTGATCACCAATCCTTTTCTGTCCCCTACACTGAAGACACATTCTTTAGACATGAATCATTAGAGAAATTCACAGGCAGATTTAATTTATAGCTAAGTATGGGAAACCTAGAATGCAGGGCAGAAATCTTGGAACATTTTTAATAAGAAATTTGGGGTTTATTTCAGAGTATGTTTTTCCTAAGTGAAAACATTCCTGTATGTCTTATCTCAAATAGAAGTAAAAATTAGTTTACTATGGAGAATCACAGAAGCTGGAGAAGGGAACTGACCTGTGGGTATAGCCACGCTGAGCTGTGTAGTGACATCCCAGAGAGTGGCTGTCCCTGCCCGCTGTGGTACTGGAAGTCTCCATATGGTTTACGATGGTGAAAGAAGACCCGAGAGGGACATTTTGCCTAGTTCAGGGTGCAGAGAGTTGGTTTGTTTTTCTTTTTTAAAGTGTCACTTATCCTCCATCAATCATGACTAGTGCCACAGACTTATTCTAAAATGTATTTGGGTACCTACAGGGGACAGAGAAGAGACTAGGTGAATTCATGAAAGCATGTCCATCGAGGGCTCCGAAGCCCCGAGCTTCTGCTGCTGAGCTGCTGCTTTTTCAAGGCTGGGGGGTATCCCATGGAAACACCACCATGTGCTTGCTGGTTTTATCCTCTTTCTGAGCTGCTGGCTCAGAAAAGTGACTTTTTAAAAAACTGTAGTTACTTGGCAAAAACTTGTGAGCAACACTGAATGCTAGGATTACACCCAGCGAGGTAACATGAGAGGAAAGGAGGGGAGGTAAAAGTGGTGGAGACTCTTCGAATTTGTTGAGCTGGTGCTGGACCTGATCATCCTCCACACTTTCTGTGGTTGGCTAGTTCTCCTTGTCTTCACCTAGGAGGTGGAGGCTGTGCTTCTGCCAGGGCTCATTAAACCGCTGCAGTGTTGTCTCTACCTGCTGGGTCAGCGTCCCAGGGACTGTGCTGTTTTCTGAGACAAGGAGCATTTATCAGGACTATTCCTACTAAGTGGCAGCATGTTGGGGCGGGGTCCCCATCCTGCAGCATGTAAATGTCCCAACTCATTCACCTCCATCTCCAGCCTTGGCTCTGCTGCTCCTCCCAGCGACGGTTGAACCCAGCTGTGAGTGCTCTCCTGATGGGGTGGCCCCTGGCTTGTCCTTCCCTGGGCGCGCTCTCATCTTCCCCCATACTGACACAGGGAACTGAGCTAGGTGGGCTTTCGGTGTGATCCAGGGTAGTTTTTCTGACATTTTTGTGTCAGGAGGTGTTTGGAGGACCCTCAAGGATCCTATTCTGCATAGGCAATGGGCTGAGATGCTGCCTTGTCCAGTTGGTAGGTGAGTAATGGAGGTGAAATGGGATTAATCAATACCTTTATAACAACCAGTGGTATTTTTAGTATCAGCTAAAGTAGGAGTTAAGTAGGAGGCACAAATACTCCTTCAGACAGAAGAACTCCCTAGATAATGCAGCAGAACAGTGTGTGTGATAGGGCAGCAGTATCTTTTCAGGAGAGTGCAGACTATGTTAATTTGATATATACTCACATCACACAGCGTCTTTCCAGCTGAAACAGCAGCAAAGCTATTCAGAGCAAATATATGCAGTGGCTGAATTTCCTTCAGCACTTTGTGAATGGAGTTCAAGTACTGAGATACTGGCCTACTTCCAGAAAGCAGGGCTTCTGCTTCCCGTGCTGGCAGAAGAGTCTTTGGGAAATAAACTTGCATCTGAAATGTAAACACGTCCTCTAGTTCACCAGACTTCTCAAATCGGCTCAAATGAGTTAAAACAATTAACTAACGTGAGGTGGAAGTGTGGTACTTGAAGATACTGCAGAGAAGTGATTTGAAGTGTGCATCTCTTTGGAGCCAAGGAGGTTCGTTGCAGACAGAGATGGGCCTGTGGTGTGTTGTCTTTCTGATTCTACTTGAGGACTCCATAAAACTGTCCCCAAAATTACTAGTTGTTCTTGTTCTCGATGTTAACAGAGGAAAATAAATTAGTATGCGACATGTACCTCTGGACAGATTCATTATCTTCTTGCTCCTGTCTCCATGGTGAAAGATGGGTGAAAGCCAAGGCAAATAGCAACCATCTTTTTGCACGTTGTTTTAGGGATCTTTTTTTTAAGGGATTGTTATAGGCCTTTTAGTCCAAATCTTGTTCACACGGCAGCTAGTGGAAAACACTCCTTTTGACCTGAATGGGAAATCAGTCCGGACTCTTATAAATTCTATAAAATGTTTGCTTCCCCTCAGATATTTCTTTGAGTGAGGAGAACATTAAAAAGGTATTTCATTTGTCATGCCTTCCAGCTGAAGTCCCAAAGTGCTTTAGAACCTGTGGATTTAGCTTCACAGCATTCCTTTAATTCTGGTAACACTCATTTCAGCAGTGTATATGGGGAGGTGAGAGAAGCTGCTTGACATTCTCAGGCCGAATCGGTACGAGCACCAATCTCCTCTTCTGGCACTGTTCCCACAGTGCTATTTTCCTCCTTAGCTATAATGGACTTCTACTCACAAGCTGGATTTTTCTTCTAGTATGAGCACTTGAAATAGCTGAAAAAAGTGTCTCAAAATCATAACTAGGCCTGAGCTGCACTGTCTTCAGCACTGCATGACCTTAAAGCGATGTCAAGGAGTCTTGCAGAGCAGGGCGATATGTTCACCTACCAGTCCATTTTGCAGCAGGGAATGAAACAGGTTGATTCTGGTGGTTGTTGGACATGCCACACTCTCCCCAGATTCTGGGTAGTGTCCCACTGCATATGCTTATTCTGTCTTCTGCCTGGAAACCTCCTGCTGATAGTAAAGATCACTGCTGTTTAAAGCATGAAACAATGTCCTCGACTAGTATAAAATGAAAATCAAGCCTCCCATATCTAACATCTCCTTGATTTCAAACATTTCTTTGTATGTATCAGTGATCGTTCAACTCCCCGATGTTTTCATTATCTTCCTGCTTTCCAGTGGGAATTTCATGTAAACATCTATGGAAAGAAGACGCACTCTGAAATCAGGTTATTTGGTGTCATTGAGGTAATAATCTAATAATGACAAACACCACATTGGTTGAGCTGAGTCATGGTCTTGTTTCAATTGCTGGCCACACCAATAACAATTGTGATGGATAGGGTAGGATAGGAATATCTGTCCAAGGGAGTGAGTTTTTCGGCTGTGAGCCAGCTACAGGTATGACTGCCTACAGCAGTTTCAAAAGCTGGCTATTCACAACAAGTTGCTAGTTGTGTTGTCTTGCCAAAGTTTACTCCATGGACCAGTGAGGTTAATGGGCTTTTAAACTCCTCACCTTGCTCTTCCATTTGCCTGACAGGTTTCTGTCAGCCCAAATTTTGATTAGCGCTTCCTGCTG
>NW_010412161.1:292287-293559 GCF_000710305.1 Buceros rhinoceros silvestris | reverse complement strand
TCAGCTACATTTTGTGTCAGAGTTGACTGAAAAACCTCAGTTGAAGTTGCCCACACCTGGGACTCCATTCCCTATGAGACAGTGTTTCCGAACCCTGGGCTTCCATCCAATGTCAAAATGCCAAACGCGCTCTGCAAAGTGGCATCCCCTTTCCCCTACGTACAGCTGAACAAAGCAACACGGGAGAGCTGCAGTGCGAGAGTGGATGAGCTGAGATCATAGGTCAGGAAACAATAACCTTACAAGAGAACCTTTAATTAAAAGGTGAATGACACATGAAATGCACAATTATGGGCACTATAGCATTCAGTTTCCTGCAAGTAACTGGAATCCAATAGCACATAATTAATTACAGCTTATAAAAGACCTCTAGAATTTACACTGACTTTTTTTTTCTTTGTAAAGTTGGTTGCTAACTCGTTCATCAGTCATTTCATTGTGATTTAGCCTGTGTACTTCATAATCAGGGGGTTCTTGTAAAAAGGCATTTTGGATGTATTTCATCAAAGTATTTTACTTGTGCTTAGGTTGTGGGGAAATCAATGAACTTCATGCATCTGCTTAACTTTAAACATACAGGGAGAGGTGGTGTTTCGCAGAGGATGGGAAACCATTTTCGTGTTATGGGAAAAATGCTGGCATCCTGAAAATGTTGTCTGTGTGCAAGAAAAAAACCCCCACAACCTGGAGATTTTGTTGTTGTTGTTCTTAAAATGAAAATAGTATTGAAGTAATTACTTCTGGTCAGCTGAATATTTTTTTTCCATTCCAAGATTTTATTGTTAAGTCTTGAGTTGTGAGGGGTTTTTTTGCTATAATTAACAATTTTATAAATAAAAATTCATATTGGAAAAAAGAAACGGAAGCTTTCAGATATGTCAGAATTACTACTGTCACATACTGAGCCTCTGGCAGCATGAGCAGTCTTGAGCTGAAGTTTCTTCAGCTGGAAATTGGCACATCTGTATGCAGGCTAACTAAAGTCACATGAAAAGGGTTAAGTAGAAGGGGAACAGAAGGGAATTTTGACTCGGCTCATGCTTCTGGAGCCAAAAACTGTGAAAAGTTTAAGTCCTCCAGCCCAGGTCTGTAAAGTCCTCTCCAAACAAATCGATTTCCAAGCAGGGAGAAGTGCCTTTTGCATTGAGGAAATGAGCACATGCATCATAGCACAGGAGGGAGTGAGAGGATAACGGGCAAATTTAATTTCACTCCGAACCTGATCCCACTGTGACACGGTGGGGATGCTCTGTCCCTTGTGCTCCTGCTGGA
>NW_010412161.1:278117-292200 GCF_000710305.1 Buceros rhinoceros silvestris | reverse complement strand
CTGCTGAACAATGAGAACTCATAGATTACAGGAGCAGAACATCTGGTAAAGCGGATGGTGCAATTATGTGTGCAAATGTGAGACAACATTTTAAAAAAGAAAAGGGGGAGCTATCGATTCAGTGCTGACATCTACGGTTTGCAGTGATGGTGTCTGTAAAAGTAAGCATAACGCAGTGATGGCCCGTGGCTGCTCTGTTTTGCTGTCACTGGAGAAGTGAAGCATGAAGGCAGGAGGTGGGGTTATATTTATTTTCCTTTTGCTGAAAAGAGCTTTCTCCATCAGAAAAAGAACCCAAAACTAGATTAAAAGAGCATCCTGGAAATGATTCAGTGAAGCAACTTGTGAGCTAGTCCTCGGCTTCCTCTCCCACGGGTGTGTTGCTGTTACGGTTAAATTCAATCCCTTAGGAAGTTGTCTCCTTGCAGCAGGGCATATTAACAACAGACTGCTCTGAGTTAGTAATGAAAATGCTTTCAGTACAACTGTGTTTGGGAAAAAACTTTCAGCAGCACTACAGAAACCCCCCATCAAGTCTCGGAGTCTCCTGTGGCTGATGTACGCAGGTGTTACACATGGAATGTTATTGTAAGTTCAGTCTTCGGTGTATCCTTAAGGAAATGAGATTACAGTCACGTTCGGAGTGTGCATGTGAGAGACTAACTCCTTGCCTCATAAATCTTGAACCTAGGGACTGATTTCAGCCGCATCCGATGGAGAGGTAGACACGTCCGAGGTGTCTGAGTTCATACATGCTTTATGAAAACAGACGCTGATAGAAGGGCGGAAGTATCCTCTGTATGCGCCCCAACCACGGGAATTGGTTTACTTGCAGGTGATTAAACACACACAAAATCCCCAGAGGAAAGGGTGACCTATACAGACTCCAGCCATGTATATCTTTGCACTTGATTTGATAGAAGAAAGAAAAAGAGCAGCTGTGATTATTCTATAGAGATGGATGAAAAATAGAGAGAATGTTTTCCAAAAACATCAAAACAATTTATTTGGCTTTTTTTCCTTGAAATTCAAAATAGTAATGGGAAATTGCAAACTTCAGCTGCTTGTAGCTATTTAAGCAACTAATGAAACTTGTTCAGAGAAATCCTTTCTCCCTTACAAGTCCATTTTTGACTGTTCAGATTCGTTGCTTGAAGATGATCTCAAGCCATGATATGAGTAAGACAGACACATCAGTTATCCAGGGCTGACCCCTACCTGAGCCTTTGCTCTGGTATTGATTTCTCCTGGTATTTTGCTTCTGTATCAGGTGATAAGGTAGCAATCTAATTAGGAGGTGATGAGAAACTGAAATACCTTGATATACAATAAGTTCAGAAGAAGCTAATTGAGAAATAAAAGGGAAATACAGAAGCCAAGGCTTCTCAAGATTGCCATATATCGTCTAAAGTACAGGAAATCTTTTAAATCCCTCCAAATCTTGTTAGCTAACCGAAGTCAGATTTAGATGTAAGGTTGTACCTATGTAATATTTTTTCCTGTTGTGCTTTGAGATTGTTAAAGGACATGTTGGTTAGTGAAATGCAGTTATTCATTGTTCTTGTGCTTCTATAGCTAGATGACTTTGTTTTAAACACAGTGTACGTTTCTGCAGGAATCATCTTTAAAAATGGCAAGACTTATTTAGCCTACCTCTAAATAGCTTTTAGGAAGATACAGAATGTGCCGTTCATTTTTGCGCCTTCATAAAAATGTTGCTAAGCAGGGTCACTCTTTCATGCGTGCTGGCTTCCTTAAACCTACTGGTGTCAGAAAGGTGCTGGTTAAGAGCTCTGTCTTTTAAGCTTTAAATAATTCAGTTCTTTGGGTCACTACCACACCCTTCTTAAAACTTGGCGACTTCTGAATATTTTAGTAACCTTGATATGAAAAGGACACTACGTAAACCGCTGAATTCGAACACAACTCCTGTTGGCTGGATGGTCGATTTTGGTTAAAAAATTATGTCCATTGGAAATATTTTCTGTTTTCAACTGCTTGAATTTTTTTGGATGTGCAATGCTATTGCCAAGAAATAAAGTACAAAACCTGCCCTGAATCTTCTGGAAACACTTAGAAAAACAAATCCGTTGCACTCCCTGCTCACACTAGCAAATGTATTTCTGTTAAATCCTGGAGAAAGCAAAGAGGCCCCACTGAACCAAGTCATGGCACTGGGAAGCCAGTGCTCGTCGGTGCTGCGTAAGGATGAAGGGATATGATAGTGATCGTGAAACTGAGGGTAATGCCCCAAGTGAGTGAGAACCTGCTTAGCTGCTTCTGTAGAAATGAAGTACGCAGAGAATCTTCTAAGTAACGAGATGATCCTAGTTAGCTTTTCAGGAGTCGTACATTTTCCTGTGCTTAATTATTTAAAGGAAGCTGTATAATGGGTCCTTGGAATTGTGTGACCTGCTAATCAATCCATTCACTTTTGCATAATGCATGTGCCATCAACATTATTCCATTTCAAGATCACTTAGGAAAAACTTGCCAACCTGCTCGTTGCTCCTCTGCAGTGCAAACGCAAACACTCAGCTTGCAATGCATTTGCCTTCTGTGCTAGAGCCAGCTGTAAATGTTCTCACCAATTAAGAACAAAAAAGTCTACAAATTCCTGCCTTTCAGTGAGATCACTCAAGGTGCCTGAACTTTGGACCTGCGAGAGGTCCCCTTCACAGTGCTGAGGAATGTTAGACCCTCGCGGTGAGATCCTAAAGAAGAGTACTCGGTGAGCCTTATTCTGCAGGATGGCACCAAAAATATTCTTTACAGTATTTCTGAAGAACAAACCTTTCAGACAACTGAACAGAACTTACTCTTGACTTTTAAATCCCAATTGCTGCCACACTGTAAGGAAAGGGCTGCCTGTAGCAGCCTAGCAGAGCTCAAACTCTCTTCTTTCTCCCTTAGGGAAGCTCCTTCAAATGAGGCTTTTACTGCTGAGGTGAAAAAGGGTGTTCTTCACCTTCTGGATTAAGAACAGTAGGAAAGGAAGAAGCACAAAGGAGAATGTGCTTCTGTATCTTCATAGGTAGAAAGTATTTGAGGAAGCAAAAGAAATCCTGTGGCCTGGAGTCCAAACTGTCCATGTGATGATTGTCTAGTGTGATCTGTGTAATGGGTGCTGAGATGCTTTGTTCTGCTTACATGGAGGCTGACCTCCTTCTGGGGAGATCTGAAGCAAGAAAAAACAGCTGTAGGGTTTAAGGAGCACCTCGGCTCTGTTTTACAGTACAGGTTTGCATGATGGTACCTATAGTTTAATTAAATTCACATACTCACCTGATCTTTAATCACTGTGGTTGAGTAACTGCAAACCAGTGCCTTGGGCTCTTTGTGCACTCTGAAGAGCAACTTGTCTCAAAGCAGCTTTCATGAGCAACTTGTCTCTTTTTGGGAGCCTTTTTGAGTTGTGGCAGTTTTGTCTGTTGGATTTTTGGAGGAGAACACCCCTTTCTATGTGATGTGTTCTTCAAAGCCACCAAGATGGCATGACCCTTGCATTTTGTTTATATTTCCCTACGTGTTTGTTCTGCCTTCTATGACTTGGGCCTTTTCTTGCAAGGATTTTTTTTAAGCTGCGCAGAAAAAACCCAGCAGGTCAAACCAGTTTTCTACAGTTCAGTTCTGCGTGGTACTAATCTTTCTGGCCTGGCTGCACTAAACATACGGAAGAATTTGTTAACTAGTTAGGATTAAGGATGTGCTGAACAGGTGTTACTAGTCTGAGGTCAGAGTGTAGCACTTTGTAGGATTGGACCTTTAATTAAGAACAAAGTATAACCGGTAAGCTCGTTAAAGATAACGTACTCTCATTGCATCTCTATTTACATAGAAATGCTTTTGAAATACCATGAAGCCTCTGCGGAACCCCCATTCTTTTAGGAAGCACTCTAGGATTTTCCATTATACAATCAGGATATTTTTATGGGCAGTAATGCAGTTTCTGGTTGTGCAAGCTGAAAAGGTCTATCAAACATAATACTTGAGAATATAAACTGCTTGCCACAGAGACCAGGGACGAATTTCTCCTCTCTGTGCATCTACCCTTATGCTGTTCTACAGGTGCTCTATGGGGATTGTTTGGGTGTGTTTTCTCTTCACCTGGAGCACTGTAGGTTAATGCCAGAGGCAGGACAGCAGAACTGACAGTTTCATGGTCTAGTCCAGACTCCTATCTATAATTTTCTTTTCTTTTAAATACTATTTGCTGTTTTGACTTCACACTGGAGACTTTGAAATTAACTTGATCTTGCAACAGAATAGACGCCTCCCTAGAGTATGTTCTGCTGATTTTTTTTTTTTATTATTTTGAAAAAAGACTCCACAATAGTACGTAACGGTGTCAGGAGGCTGAGTTAGAAAATGAGCTACTGGGAGCTTACAGGATATGATTGTTTTCAGAGCTGTTTGTGACGTGTCCGTATGGTCCCTGCAGGCCCCTGGGAGCACAGAGTATATCTTTGTAAAACGTGCAGGTAACCTTGTGAAGGGAGAATCAGCTTTGACAGACCATTTTGATCCTCTGGCCAATGTTTGAAATGCAGTATTGGAGAGCCATAGGTGTGGGGAATTATGGAAATCTTAACTCCTTAGCACTTTTCTCCGCCACGTTTTTGAAGATATTTCTCCCCTGAGTTTGTTTTCAAGTGAATAGTGTTTGGAAATTTTCTTCCAGAACACTGCACGTTTTATTTTTGTTTCCCTCGCCTGTGTTTTGATAGAACAGACACATTGCCTCATACGTTCGCGCCCTGTTGCCTGATTAAATGAGCAATGCGCGGCACAACAGGATTAGCAAAAGCGAAGGGGAGGGAAGGAGAAAGGCTTCAGGAACAGAAGAAAACCCGCCAGTGACATGAGGTTTGGGAATGCCTCCTCTGGTTGTTTACCAGTGGTTTGAGATGCGTGTTGCATGTGTTGTGATCGTTGTTATACTCACAGGAAAATGTGAAGTGTGTGTAAATATATTGCTAGTGATTGACAGGCTTTTAGTTTCACAGAGGGAAGGAGAACGCAGTGTTTGTTGTTACAAAAACTGCTTTACCCTGGATTCTGCTTCACCAGTTTTGCTCAGCTTATTTTCTTTTTGTGTTTCACTTGGCTTCATCATCTGCTTGCGGGGCTCTGGTCTGTGGGAACAGAATGTTTCCTTTTCACTTAGGGTCAGTGCTGATTCTTTCCTTGAGAAAGAGTTTTTAATACTATTAGAAAGATATGCTACAACATGGTCTTGCTTGCAAATGTGATATTTTACATTTATGCAAGGGGCTTTACACCCAAGATGGTGCATGCAGTTGTTTTCCAGTCAGTTGGTACTATCAGAGTACTTGGGGGAGTGATGCTTCTTCACAGAACTCCTAGTCTGCATCTACGTTTGAACCAGCCATTGAGTTTCTATGGGCAAATCTGTCTTTAGCACAAAGCACTGCGAGCAGGTTTATAGCTGTGCGATGAAATGCGCTGTATTTTAGCCAGACCCAGTTTCCAGAGAAGTGCCCGTATCTTCAGGGGTATTCCATTAATTCGTGTAAAAGGATTCTTCTCCTGAGATTGCTGATTCCTACCCTGGGCTAGATAAATACACTGGCTTCCTCCCTACCCTTCTTGTGCTGTAGAGTTGACTGTGTTGTAAGAAGGCTTGTCATACCAGGATGCATGTGCAATGTCTTAGGTAGTCACAGCTGACAGACACATATAAAATTCGATAGGTTTACATTTGTCTATGTTGGTCTGTTTTACAGCTATAGACACGAGGACTAGCTCATGAACTGCAGCTCTTCAGAGTTTGAGGTATTTGAACGTATGCTTTTAAGGTTCTCTGTGCTGAGTAGTTTTTTTTAGGTGAAATCCTGGTCCGCACTGAAGGAGGAGTGGAATTTTGTCATTGACTTTGTAAGGACTAAGACTTTACCTGTTATATCTAGTGGTAATGATAGGTGAGCAAACGTTAGCTTTTAAAGAAAAATGCCCCGCAGTGCTGCTTCTGCAACGCGCAACACACACAAATATATTGTAGATTTAATGATTTATTCAATGAATGTAAGAGCTGGTTGCATAAAGGGGATTTATTTTTAAGCGATTATTACCATCTGTCACTAGATTTCACTGTGCCGCAGTAAAAGCGTGTTTCAGATTCTCAGCGGGTTCAGTCATATGAAAAACCAAAAGGACTAATTTCTTGTGATGGCATTCCCCGGCTCTACCCGTAGAATTGCCTCTCCAGATGGCAGGTGTGTGAGGTTGGAAATGCACAAACCATGGACAAACCTCAGCTAATGTATTCCTAAGAGCAAGACTGCAAAACTCTTAAGGGTGAAAAGAGATAACCTGGATTTCAGAAGATGAGTGTATTCCACATCTAACTTCTACAGTCCACCAATCATCTCCCATCCTGCAAAAATATGGAACACGTTTGCCTGTGGCTATTGTTCCTTTTCTTTTTAGTCTGTGTTATTTCCTAAAGACTATTGGAGAGAAAAAAAAGGTAAAATTGAAGGATTGAACAGGTGGGACAGTTTTTCTTCTGCTGCCATTCACTTTAGTCTTTGAGGGGAGTAACATCATACTGAAAAATGGATGCCTGCCAAATGTGGGCAATTACAGAGACAAGCAAAATGGCTTGGAAATTGTTGATGATGGGATTTTGGTCATCCCAAGGCTACACACTAGTCAGCATGTAATCGGAAGTAAATCTATTATGTCGTAGCTAAACTTGCAGTTGTTTGTCGGAGAAGGTAATGGAGGCCCTTCCTAGATAAGGGCTCATAGCCCTTACTTCTCCAGGCCTTAGATTTTAGCCTCCTGTTTTTTCCATCAGGCTTGAAAGCATGTCCCTTCTCTCCTAGGAGCACAGCTGTCTCCTAATGTGAAGAATCGTTTTGGATCTGCTTGGGTGAATGCTTCTGTATTCTGTCTGATCATCTCCAGCAGGTGGAACAGGAGTTGCCTCTCAGAGTTCCCTAAACACAAAACTCACTGTTGGCATACAGAGTTTGAATATTCACTGAGTTCACTCTGAATCGGTGTAGTTCAGAGCTGTCCAGGCACTGGAAGAGTACCCATTGCCAAATCTATTTCCTAGCTGAAGTAATTTCTGCATACATGCAAGAAGAGAACACAGAAAGTAAATTAACTGTAAATATATGTGTCCCTGAGCCCAGAGTAAGTCTGGGTCAAGAGTGGACCTCTTATGTCTGAAATCTCATGTATGTCCAGATGCCTCTGCATGCTCTTGTCTTTCGTGTGTGATGGGCTTGTTGAAAAACATGGATTTTCAGTGTCTTGAAACTGATCTGCCCTAGGCTTTGAAAGCTCTGGGATATAGAAAACATAGATAAAACTTAACTGCAGCCTCTTGCAAGAAAACCAAAATGTCTTCCATGCCTTTGAGCACAGGATTGATGAGCAACAACCTAATTATTGACACAGGTTCCTGCTCTCATGATTTCCTTCTTTCTTAATGTCTCCGGAATTAATGTATAGCTTTGCTGGCCTCCTTTAGCCCATGGCACCATTACACAGAATTGAGTGACAGATGCCACATACTCTTCCATGCCATTTTTTCCCTGTCAAAGCTGAAAGTGTTTTACAGCTCTAGAACATTTTCATTTGCAGCTGAGTGGCTTCTGCAGAGTCTGGAAGGAAATAATGTGCAATTCCCTGGAGAGCGTTTTAGCCTGGAGGGACCTGCCTAAATGTTTCTCTGCAAAGGTGTAGAGCTGATGAATTATTGCCTCTTCAGCCATTGCATTTGGTGTGGGCTTTTTTGCAGAAGCCATACTACCTGTAGGCACGAGGAAATTCCGTCCTCAACCTTGCTGCTGGTTTTAACAGTAACTGGCTAACTTGCAAGTTTAATATATTTAGAAGGTTTGGAAGGCCAGCTTGCTTGGACACCTGTCTTTCTCATTTTAGTATGAGAAAGAGCAAGATCCACCTCTGAAGAAATGTCTTTGTTTTGCTGCACCACTTAAATTTTTCGGTTTTTTTTTTCCCTTCCATGTTTTGCTGAACCTTTTCTCACAGAGATGAATATAGTTTTGGGTAGGAGCTGGTGGCAGGGACCTGAACTTCTCCTTCATTCTGTTGAGCTACTCCACTAGCCTCCTTAAGGACCTGCCTTCCCCTTGGTTGCCCTGAAAATGCTGTCGTGAAAAACATGGAGAAAGTAGAAGGAAAGGGAAGAGGAGTACAGTCAGGGACGGTACTCTGGTGCACTCCTCCTTCAAATCTAGCTCCTTCTGTTTTTTTGTTTTTTTTTTTTCTTCCTGTGGTTCCTCCCTGCAGTGATCGACAGAAGTTCACCTTTCCCAAACTGCAGGTAGAACATCACTCAGGATGTGGTTTGTTTTTTGTTTGTTTTTAACGAACTGGCATTTTTTTTCCTATCTCCTTTCTTCCTTCCTCTGGTGTGGCATCTGAAATACCTTTAATATGACAAGAAGGAAAAGGAAAGGAAATAGTTAATTCTGGGTTTTTCCATCTCAGATAAAAATCAGCAATACAGCAGGTTGGTATTTTGCTATAAGCAAGTAATCAGAACATCAGTCATGTTCTCTGTTCATGCCCTGGGAAAACCAAAGGAGAGAGTGATTTTTGAATCTTACTGAAGACTATTAATGAGTAACAAAAAAGCGAAACATGAAAGAAGGAAAAAGAAATGCTATCACTCTTACAAAGTTTTAAACTGATTTCTCCTGAATCCTTTTCTTGGTGCTTTTGGCAGTTTCCTCAAATGGATCATTTGGTATTTCCTTGTTTTAGTAATGCCTTAAGCTAGTGAGAGTTACTGCTTGGTTTCAATGGCTGTCGGGTGCCATTCTGTGCCTAGTGCTTGTCAGGTGCTTTAGGACCTTACAGGATGAAAGGATCAAAATTATGCACATAAATAATACTCACTGTTTTTATTGTTATACACGGGGTTTTCAGCTGCAACACAGGCTGGTGATTTGCTGAGGTATTCATCGCTATGTGTGTCAATACGTTTTTTTCCTGTGGGGTGTTTTATAGAGCCATTTTGTTTCTTTGTATTTGTGCTTTGTCCGTCTCATCCTCCTCTGTCCTTCCTGAAGGCAAAGGTGTGGAGATAAGCATACCACATCAACTGTCTGTGTAAGTGGAAGCACCGAATAACTATTTGATACTGTAAAGATCCAGTTTGGATTCTGTTGTGAAAGTCTGGGACCCTGAGCGGGGCTCGTCATTTGGTCTCTGAATAAAGACCTGATTGTCTCTGGTTTTGAATTGGCTCTTTGTGGCTTGCCCAGGGAATGCTGTTACTGAAAATACTTGCCTTAGCTATGGCTGTAAGTGCTGTGCCTGGACTGTTCGTAAGTCATTTGCTTTCATCAGTGCTAGAAGTACCAAATAGCTTACACCCACATTGTTTGATTTCTGTAAGGCTCTGTGAACATCTTTTTGCTAAAGGAAATTTTTACAACTGTAGCATTGAAATCCTTTGTGCTTTCTAAGGCTGCAAAGAGACAGTGTTTGTCTGAACTTTATGTCAAGGCCATCTCCCAAAATGTTGCAGGAAATTGTTGACAGCAAAATCAAATATGTATCTTCATACTTTTCAAATACCCTTTCACTTTTTAGCAGCATCAGTGCAATGATGGTATTATTTCCTCAAATCAAAAGAAAGAGGCCAGAAAGTTTTGACGAGGAGATGGGGTTTTTTTCATTAATGGTTGTTGTGTAGTTACGTATTTGTCTTATTCTTCATGAAGGTGTACAGGAAATGTGCGCATGAGCGGATTTATCTCGACATACACTACTTGATGCTTGTGAAGCGCTTTCTAGTTAGTTTGAAATAGTCAAAATCAAATGTAGAGAGCCTGAAGCGTAACAGATTCTACATCCTAAATTTCCTTGACTTGGAAAAAAATTTTGAAAGGATACAAGTGTGTTATCTCGTGACTTATGTCCATGATGTACCCCAGAGAGTGCTCAGGAGCACTCTGAACCCCAGGTGATTCCTGAGACCCAGTATCTCAGCCTGATCTCACCGTATTCTTGCAGCCTGTGATATTAGGGCATGGGTGACAGCCTCTGAGACTTCTGTCCCTGCAAATGCCTAGTCATGTAGTGAGTTTTAAACCTTTATCTCACGTATTCACGCGATAGGACTTGTGTTGTTGTAGTCTATGAGCCCTTGTGAGGATGGAGTTGTTCTGTTTGGAAGTTCCTTTGTCTTCATTGCCTTGAAAGTGGAGGAATGAGAAGAGGTGAAGGACCGTATTACATTACTCCCAGTCATAGAAACCTTTCTGGTCTAAGCTACAGACCAAGTACAAGTGTAGTATTGATAGTTTTGTTACTCTCTTATGGTCTGTTTAGACCTCAGCTGTCTGAAGAACACATTAATTAAACATATTGTAATTTTGACGTGTTAAAAGCTTCTTAGTATCAATAGATGCTGTAGTGGTCCTATTGCAACAACAGCTCCATTTATCAGACTTCATTATTTTTTAAATACAGAGCTGTACTCGAATGGAGGGAAAAGCTGAAGAGGCATGAAACCCAGGATACTTCATCTTAATGGAATTCTGGTTTTCCTTCTTCAGGCATCTCTCGTCATGTCTGTGTGCATTTTGTTTTCTTTGGTAAGTTTCGAGGGACACAGCACCAAACACTTTGCTTTTCATGTGGAAAAACACTGCTACAAAGAGAGGTCGTTAAAAAGTTCAGAAAAGTTGGAAGAGAAGCTTTAGCCCCCACAATCTTCCCCTGCATGTGTTTGGTTTCTCAGCCACACTAACAATGCTCCAGAAATGCAGCTACTTATCACCAGCTGAAAGATGGACGTGCTACTTACTGTGCACAGAGACTTAGACTAACATCTGATTGAAAAAGGGCATGAGAAAAAGTTACGAGAGAAGGAAAGAGATCCAATAAAAAGAGAGACATGGTAAATCATTATCTACTGTCTCTCTAACCAAGTGTGGTCAGTGTGAAACTGAAGATATTTTTATCTTTGAGAGAATGATAGCAGGTCAAGGGAAGAGTCAACCTTGCAGTTGGTTGTCTGGGTCAGCTGGACAGTGATCAATGCTTCAAGAGTGACTTTAGAAGTATTTCCAAACTGGCTTTTGGAGAATGTTTTTATGTTCCTTCTTGTCTATTTGTAGTCTGTCCAGGAACACAAATGTTTGGATAGTTCCCAAATAGCCACTGGAACTCTTGGACACTGTCCAAGAGGCAAAAAGGGTCAGATCCTCAGCTGCGGTAGATCACTACAACTTCACTGTAGCAAGTCCCAGTCCTGTTTGTTAAAATACTTTGGAGCTGATGATGTAACAAGTATTAGACTAGGTAAGAAGTTATGCATTGCTAGACACTTACAACTTCTGCTGGAGAATATTGTATGAATATCTGCAGTGGTGGTTTCCTGATGTCACAGTCTGAGTTTCCTCAAACTCGACCATCACCTTTGAAAGCTGTCAGCATTACCTGCCGTGGTGTAATACACAATGCTGGAAACTTCAGAGAGAGACACCAGCAAAATTTAATAGAATCTTTTTTCTTTGTTACACTAAACAGCTCCAGAACTGTGATGGTCAGGAGGTAGCAGTGAATTAAGCTGTGGGGTAAGATGTGGGACTGTGTATTAGCTCAGTGTCTGGTTGCTTGAATCTTCTTTCTGAGTTACTCTCCCTTTTCTCTGTGGACTTTCTCTTTGTAATCAGCATCGCTTGTTGGTCAAGTAAATAGTTTCGGATGAAGCTGGCTGAATAATGAGGAACATGGGGAAAAGGTACCAAGATGCCAGATCAGCTCAGGGAAACAGCAAGTCTACTAACTTGTCTCTGATAGTGGCAGATGCTGCAGAGAAGATGGACAGTGCTGTGATAACCTGCACAGGGAGGTTTTCTAGCCCATGTCAGTATTTGGCAAGGAAGCTTGTATGCTTCTGCTCTTGCAATTTTTTTTTTTTAATGGATGATATTTGTTGTCATTTTTCTGTTGTCACCCCGAAAGCTATAGGCCTTATGCTGATCCTTATTGTTTGCTTTTAGACTTCCTGTTGATGTTCCTTCTTTCTCTGTCTCTCTCCCAGGCACTAGAGTCTTCTTGTTTTACAGTATTACCACCAGCTGCATATCAAATAAGAAGTTTCTATTATAGACATTAATTCACTGCCAGCATTTAACCAGGGATGATTTAATAAACTTCTCAGTGATACTCCATGGGCTGGAAGATGCACAGAAGTTAGTGACTATGCACATACAAAGAAAAGAGAAAGGCTATAAATTGGATGGATTTGTCTGCATTCTCACCAAAACATTGAATATAATAAAAAAAATAAAAGGGAAATCTTTCCTACATGATACAAAGATACTGAGTTTAGAAAAGTGGTGAATTAAATGAACTTGCTTCTTGTTTTCTACAGAAAAGTTGTCTTTAACTTAGAGCTGGTAAGGCATCCCTTCTTAGAAGCCACGCGTTTGCACGCTTAGGAACTGAAGAAAACTGATGAATAACAAAGGCGAGGTGTAAGCATTAGGTTTTAGTGTGGTGCCTTGAGAAAAGTTTTCCTATTTTGCATAGCAGTGAGTGATTTCTGAGAATTCTGCCAAACGGCTCTCTGTGGCTTTTGAGAAAAACGGTTTGCAAACAAAACCGTTCGTCCAGTATGGGAGTGTAGCTGCGTGGGCACTTCACACTGGAACTTGAACGCACCACGGCAGAAAACCCACTGCTGGAGGCCTGGGTTTGGCTGAGCAGTGTTCCAGCTGGGACACAGCTGGGCTTGCTGTGGCTAGAAGTGAGCACGAAGACATTCCACTTCAAATCTTACAGACTTGGCTGCAAGGGCCAATCAACTTGCTGTCAGGGAAAAAGAGCGGAAGAGTCGTTGTTATTAATATTCCATTACTGTAGTGTGTTTTGTATATGTTTATTCACAAAGAAGTCTGAATACACGCAGCAGGGGAAAATGCTGAGCTGCAGCTTTTACTGTTTATGACAATATTTGGGTTGTAGCTCAATAGCTTTCCTGTTGTATTGGAAAATTCCCTCTTTGCTAAGAGAGCACAGCTTGCAAACGTAACTTGTTAGGAATATATGAACAGCGTTATTCTTCCAGATATAAGCTGGAAAAGGTGTCTCACTGCAAGATGTAAATTTAGATTTGGGACAGAGGCAGTTTTCTGACAGCTCCGTGAAACAAATACTTCTTTATGACAGTGTTCTGGTGCTTGCTGATGTAATAGTTTCTTACATTGCCGCTTCTGTCCTTTGCAGGGAAAGAAATTTGCCTCTGTATGACAGTACACCTGGAGTGTCACTGGCTTTCATATTGTCTATTAAAAAAGATAATTATGAGGAGCAGATCAGACCTCAGGGAGGACTTCTGAACTGAACCCATTTCAAGGGGGGAAGGCAGAGCTGTCAAAACTTTCGCTTGGCTGCATGATCTACTGGAGTAGATATGAAACTCCACTTGCCTGACCTCTGGTGTCAATCATTACTGGAGGCATCTGCATTTAAATTGTCAATGCACAAACTTTCTTTACTTCCTGAAGCATGAAATCACCTTTCAGACAAAGAAAGGAATATAACCCCCCCTTCTTGAGAGGTGTAGCAGTTCTCTCTAAGGCTTCAGTTACACAGAGAAGTGTTTCAGCACCATGTTCTGACTTCATCATCCACTGATCTCTTGGGATTTGTCTGCTTTGCGGTGAAAGTTGCGCTGTTGTTTTTAAAGAGGTCTGTGGCTACTTCACATCATTTTAGGGCTTCAGATTCTCCATCTCCAGGCCAAAGGGAGGTTTGTCACTTTGGCACTGTCAGTAGAACTTGGCCCGGGGTGTCCCGCATTACGTTCTCTTTCAGGCCCTTGTTCTGTGGCACAGAACAAAGTGAAGCAGTCGGTGCTTGAGTGAGGCTTCACAAAGCGGAGGAGCGGGCTTAGGGGTTGCATGCCAAGCAAGATGCCCACTGCTGCCTCTGAACTCATCTGACTTTGGGCTTTGGTGGGGTGGTTTTGTGTGGGCTTTGTCTCCAGCTGTTTACATGGAGTGACAGGAGCCTGTGGCGGTGCAGACACCCGGGCGGCTCGCACAAAACGAGCCGG
>NW_010412161.1:277493-277754 GCF_000710305.1 Buceros rhinoceros silvestris | reverse complement strand
TCCGATCTTCAGGAGTCTGTGCAGTGATATGTTCCCAACTGACATCCCAACCCATAGTTAATTTCGATCGCCCTGGTGTGAGTCTGTCCTCTGTGGAGCAGCAGGGAATAAGGCGGAGACCCTCCCCTCGAATCGGGATAATATCCGAGTGTTTCTACAGGGATTGACCGAGCCCTCACCCTGGCGGTGGTGAGTGACTCCTTTGGTACCCTTAAATGGGAGCTTCTCAGCTGTCTGAGTGAGGGGGTGTACGTGGTGGTT
>NW_010412161.1:269929-277335 GCF_000710305.1 Buceros rhinoceros silvestris | reverse complement strand
CTGTGCAGTGATATGTTCCCAACTGACATCCCAACCCATAGTTAATTTCGATCGGTTAGAGAGCTGGGCAAATTTCATTGCAATAAATGCCCAGTTTTCGGAGACCTGTTTTGTGGGTGCCTCCGTGACAGAGCTCAGCAGTGTTGTGCCGTGAACCTCTTTGCAAGACTAAAAGCTCACAGAAGCCTGAATTTCTCTATCACTAGGAACTTGCTAGAACTGAGACGAGACATGGATATAATTAGAGGTTAAAGCCTTGAAAAGAACTTGTTCTTTGTTCTTCAAACCAGAAACCACTTTGGCATGATCGACTTTCCTTTTTCTGAAAAAATAGAATGTGAATATAGGTAAGCAGAATCCTTCGTTTGCAAAGATACCTGACAAAATGTTAGACAAAAAAAGAATTTAGGCTGCAGGATTAACTTTTTCCTTTTTTTCCAATGAATATGGTGCCATTCCATGGCAGTTTTGTAGAGGGATTTTTCACCACGTTGCACTGTGGTTACTCTGTTCAAGGACCATTTTCATGCCAGGTGTACAACATCCCGCATCTCACAACACATGTTGTGGCAGCTCTTGCCATATTTCTGGGTTGTCAGCACAACTTCGGTTGTCTTCTTGGCATAATGAAAGTGCTAGCATGGTACCCAACTGTCCTTAGATAATTCCGTCTGTATCTTGGCCTCATATCTGTCAAGTCAGAGTGACTCCGTGTTCTACATCTTTGTAACAAAAGACCTGTTGTTCCTAGTCAGATAGTCTTGGTTATGTGCTTATTAGCACATTAAATAACCTGCTTAAAACGTCACGTAAGCGGTGCAGAAAATCATCAATACCAACTGTGAATTTAGCCCGGATGCTTTGAACTTGTATCTGATATGCCTCATGTCTAAGATGTTCTACAGCAAAACATCAAAGGGGCACTTTCCTATGAGCCTCCACATCCTGAAGAGCCAAGGCAATGGAAAGCAGCCAAGTAAGTTCGTACTGCAAAGCTGTAACTCACTTTTCATTGAGTGATGAGTCCGTCATCTCTCACTACTCACAGTTTTCAGATATAGGAATCCTTCAACCAGACCCCAGGAGTGCAAGCTAGTGACCCTCTTAATCTCTTCTGTGCTTCAGTGTCATCTGTCTTTTTTTTGTCTTTTTTTTTTTTTTTTTTTAACAAAAGCCATCTGTACACCTTGGCCAGCAGGAAATCAAAAGAGCAAAAAGTACCTTGTCTGCTCATAAGTAGGGCACCTTTCATCACGTGAAACACAGTAGCTCTTTTTTAAGGTCAAGTCTGAACTGGGAACTTGAACGCATCATGAAGAACCTTTATCTGCAGAAAGCTCTGGGAACAGCCCTCCTTATTGCACCTGATGTTCACCACACCTAACTGTGAGAAGGGCTGCTACTGTGCCGTGTCTGCTTCTGCTGGAGACGGCTGGTAGTAGACAGGAGGAATGATGATGCACCTTCTGGGTTAGAAAAACCTGTAAATACGTGTGGATAAATTAATATATGACTGTAGCATACAGTTCTATGTCTCCTTTTTTGTGTGCACGCTGGGAAATAGGGGTCTGGCTCTTCAGAATTTCTCAGGATGAGAAACGCTGCAAGCCATCTTTAAGATGGTTTGGATCAGCCCCAGATCTATCTCCACAGCAGCTGCCTGTTTTATACTGCTATCTATTGAGTCTAGAAGGTACCTCTGGGCTGACACTGTTCAGCTCACTGTGGTTTGGTGTGTTTAAAGCTGGACTGTGGTCTGGGAGAGCAACAGTCTCTCAAATGCCTTCAGTGAATTGTGAAATGGGGACCAGTGTGAATTTTCTTATTTTGAAAGTATATATAGTCCAATTTGCTACGATAAGTCTCTTCCATTTCCATTGAGTTGAGGAAGACTGTCTTTTGGTATTTGAAAGAGAAAGTAAACAAAGGCCAGCATTTAACATTAGTGACTTCTAAAACCTTTATTTTCTGTGATAACGTCCCATGTCAGCACTTATTGGTCTGAACTCATTCTAGGTACTGGATGTGAATAAGGGAAATCAAGGACCCTGTAGTCAGTCTCCTGTAGCCCCAGAATCTTAAAAGATCTTTTTATGAACTTCACAATTCTGAATGTTAAAGCATATATGGATAAAATTCCCTGGAGAGAGGAGAAATGCTTAGTTGTAGCTTTTTAAATTAGCAGCCTATATTGTGTGTTTATAATAAAGTCTTACTGACAAAGCTAGAAACGTTTCTTAAGCTCCAGATGGCTGTTTTTCTTTATGGCTTGCTGTAGGGTACAGACTTTGATTTTATATATTTTGATAATTTATCCTGATTATTCAACTAATACTCATTGTTCTGTCTATGCTGCAACAATACCCTTTATGAAACTGCAGCATATGGCTTGGTGAGGGAACTTTCAAGGTTAAGAAAATCTCCTTTAGCTATGTCTCTCATTTCTCTGTTTCCTTTTTCTTAAGGCCAGGACCTGTAACTTTAATATCTCTTTAAATGCTTCCTAGCGACAAGATTGTCATTCTAGGCAGAAACTCAAAATTCTAAGTGAAAAGGATTTGCTTGTGTGCTCATGTAACTTCTTAGAATCATGTGAGGTGTCAAAAGAGGGTAATTAAATCTGGCCAATACAGAGGTTCTGCTTGAGGTTGCAGATCTTGCTAGATTCTGCTTGATTTTGCAGATCTCTGCTTGAGATTTTTCTTTAAATTATATTTGAATAGGTGACATTATAACAGCAAAATTAACTCTAGAGGTATTGACTTCTCTTCAGAATTGTCTATAGTACTTTGCTGTATTTAACTAGATTCTTAGTAAAAAGGGCAAATAATCAGTCTACTAATTCTGATTCACAAAATTTAAGACTTGCTCGAGCTTTGTTTGTGTGTCGCAAATTAAGCAGCAGTTTTCCTGACTGTTTCAAAATACAACTGCTCCCTGATACAAATGTCTCTTTCCCAGTGTGTTATGAAGTTGAAACTCTCCCCTGGTTAAAAGCACCTATCACATTGTTAACAAACGGGGAAGAATTAGTGTCCTGCGGACAGAGATTCCGCAGAGAGCAGTCAATGTAAATTTTTCATTTGTGGTTTTTTTGTTTTTTTTTTTTTTTTTTTTTTTTTTTTTTAATGAAGTTGAGCCAACAAGGAATGTGCCAAGTGTTTCTTTTGCTTAAGCTCTGCAGTGCTGCTGTTGAATTTTTTTGTCAAAACAATCCAGAAATAATGATTATGATTAGCTGATGAAATGGGTCTGAGGGTTATAGGCCATATAAATATTTTGGCATTTGTTATGTATTCGTACCAAGGAGTAAACTCACTGAAAAATATTTTAACTAGACTCAAGAGGTTGTCTTGACCATGAGAAATCAGCTGAGCTACTTACTAGGGAGCAAGAGATTTTGTTGTATGTGGCTTCACAAAGTCATTCTGCATTGCTCAGCCACCATTTAATTGCATAAACTTTTGCCAGCAGTCTGTAGACAGGAGAATTTGGTTGTAGAAGATATGAATGGCACTGGATGTGTTATTGATGTGACTAAAATTTGGCCCAAAGAAGCCTTCAGGGTTAAAAATTTGGAAAGCAATTTTCTCCTGGAAAAGAGTAACAATGAAATGATAAGACAGGTAAGGTTCAGCGGTACAGGCACTGTGTATTTATTAAAATGATCGATGATGCTCACAAGTGGTCCAACACAAAGTGTGAGACCCCTTGAATGTTCAACACCTGGGAGGATGTTATATCTTTGTTCATCATCTATGTTCTCGGGCTAGCTTTAGCCTCAAACGGCTTGACACTGTAGTGGTATTTTTAGATTAGACCAAAAGCTTTCTGCCATACATTTTTTTTGTTGAGGGAACAAAAGAGTTAATTTGTTCAGTCGTAACGAGCACTGCTTAGTTCCTGGGTATTTTCTGCTGCACCCTGCAGTAGCTAGCTATCAGAAAGCTGAACCCAAATATGCAGGCTATGACTAAAATTCTCTTATCACATTGACCTTGCTGGGGTTACTCTGCATTTACGTCCCCACGGGAGAAGGAAGAAACTGGGTAGGATTCATAGACAGGGTGGACTGAGCATCCCAGACAGGTTATTCAGGGACATCTGTGTAGTTCTGACTTCAGGAAAGAACTTATAAACAAAGTGTAAATGAGCATGCGGTTTCCTTGATTGATCTACATGTGCACTTTAATGCTGAGGTTTTTCACTTAGTATTCACTTCACAAACAAGAGATGTAAAATGTTTAAATTAAATGAAGCAGAAATAAATAAATAAAAGAATTGATTCTCTCCTTTCCCTCCATCTCTCTTACTAAAACTTTTTGGCTCTTTTACATTAGTGGCTGTGCTATATATTGGCATTTACACTAATGAAGAGCCTGCGATGTTTCCTAAATGTTCCACTACAAGGTCCTTGTTAATAGCTTCCATTTATCCAGCAAAAGAAAAGCTCCTACAATCTCCTACCCTCTGTACGATAAACCAAGGACACAGAAAGGGCATGAAATTGGAGTATCTCCTGAACTGTGCCGTCCTTTTTTCCAGTACCACCAAATACTTTGTTCAGGGAGAGAAAAGCTGGAACTGCAGGTTAACTAAGCTTGCCTGAGGATCTGTATTTGTTGCATTCCCGTGATGGAAATAATAGACAAAAATGAAATCTGAGTGTGGGCTTGTGGTTTGTGTCTCGGTGGTTACGGGTAATCTCACTCATTCACGTGGAGCTGATATTATACTTAATAAAAAGGTACTTAATATATATATACTTAATATAAAGGCAGGGCACTGATGTTGACAACTGCTTCCTCGCCACTTGTCTTCATTCAGGAAAGTGTAAACCATAAAATCCATGGCTGATAGTGGAGGTTTTCATCTAGGTGATCTTGGGCAAGTCCAAACAGGCTACAGCAGCAATGCCAAGGATATAATTCATGGGTCATCTCCCAGCCTGTGCTCTAATAGCAGTTAAATGGAAGAGTAAAAATTCTTTTTAATACTCTGAATGCAATACTTAGTCACAAAGGATAAGAGTGATTATTTAATATATTTTTTAACAGTTTGTTTTTCTTGACACCTTGTGACGGATTCTATAGAATTCATCTAATCAGCAGTTTTAAAATGGTCACTTAAAAACCATAAAGAGCCGTAAAGATTAAAAAATATAAATACTAATAACATTCTATGACTAAAAAAAATCAATTGGGTAGGAAATGAGTTTTATCTCAGTGAAATTGCATAGTATATGAGAAGTCATAAAGATACACAAATGTAGAGCAATCAGTACCAAAATTTAAAATATCTTCAGGAGACATTAATATTATTTGCATATATTTTCACTAATTTGTTTGTCTTTATTATACTACAAAATGCAGTCCTCTAAAATCCTCCAAATGACGTAAGGGTTTTCACTGAGACTGCTTCTTTACAAATATTTGTATCTTCTCTTTGGAAACAAAGAACTTAGAAATTTGAGGTCTGCTTGGCTACTGTGTTAACCTCTATTTTCATAAGAACAGGAAAGAATTAATTACAGGCTTTCTAGATTGATTTTTCATTTTCTGAACAAAAAAGGTTAAGTTAAAAAATCTTTTTTGGAGAGCGTCTTTTTTTTTTTTTGTTGGTCTTTATTTTTGCCAACATTATTAAAAGAGTATTACAAACCTCTGTATTTTCACATCAGTCCTTTGTAGAGAGTGAAAAACCCGGATGTCACTGTGACTTCCCCATTCCCTCTACTTGTGGTGAAAACTGGCCACCAGTGTAAGCTATGCAAACCGAGCAAGAACGCAGAGCTTCCTTGTTGTAACTGATCCGAGACAAACCTTTGGTTCTTCTATATTCATCCACAGAAAATTCCAATTCCCTCTATTCTGAAATTAAATCAAAGCCATGGAGTTCTTTGCAGACAGGGGATGTGTTGGATTTTCCCATGCTCAGAAAGTAGACAACTTTGGGATTGAGGACAGGGACATGTGTTGCATCGTATTAAAACGTTTATGCAGTGGTAATTGGAATACAATTATTTTACAAGCTATCAGTAACACTAATACATCCTACAGTGCACTCAAACCAGGAGGAAAACAGCAACCTGCTACATCTTATTGGCACTGCCTTAGAAACAGCAGGAACTGGTTCTGGAAGCACTGACAGTTACCCCCAAAGATTTCTGCTACCTTTGCTATGTGCTAGAGGCTCTAATTAGAAAATGGAACCGATGCTTTATGCGTTCTAACTCTCACTTCTGCACTATATAAAAGGTCACTGTTTTGCTATGTATCAAACATAATACGGCTCTTCTGAGGCTATGACATCGTTTTCTCAAATCTACAGTCAGTACTTCAGGTCGTTTACATTAGTAGAAGCTGACTCTTCGAACAGAGAATTTTCTGAAAGCCAACAGAACCCAAACAAAATGAGACCTATCATGTCCTTGGGTGTTTTTCAGTGACTAATGATCTGTTTTTCTTGGGTCAAAAGTCTTGAGAAGCAAAACATACAGTGACTTGCAGAGGCAGCCTCTTCATTTTCTACCTGCGGATGCTCTTTAAGATCAGCTTTGCTGAATTAGTGGTTCTTGAATGTTGCTGAAAGCCTGCTGCTGTAACAAATGGGCAGATAAGGGAAAAAAAAGATTACCACTGACTCAGTTGGATGGTTTTATGGGCTCCTTCACCATCAGCTTGGTCTCATAGTGGAAGCAAAACTCCATAACCACAGTGGTGTATGACTTGACCTGTGTTAGGGAATTCACTCTAGAAAATAGGCATTTTTTTCCCAGACTTTGTGGCCACCGATTGTCCAAAAGGCCAATGACCTAAGAATTCTCTTCCAGTCATATTTCTTCTCCAGTGTACTGGAACATTGCCTCTGTGGAGATATTTCCACGCTTGAGCTTTATTTCAAATGCTCTGTAGAAGTCTCAGTTATATGCAATGTAATATCTGTGAAATTCCTTGCTAAGACCCAGCGAGACTACAATGGGTTTGGAATTAAGATATTTTCTCGATTTGTTTTTCTAAAGTGTTTTTGTTGTGTTTCTGTTTTTTCTCTCTCTTCCACTCACTCCCTTCAGCTTTATGTTCACTGTTATTGGCAGCAGTTTGATGGCAAAAATAGGTCACAGGGAAATAGTTATACAACAGCACCGCCTTAAACTCGCCAATTATACTTGCATAAAGAGACTGAATTACTTCCTTGCTTTCTGTGTTTCCAAACATACCTCCTGTGGACTGGAAGGAAGAGCTCCCTTCCAAAAATGGTGTTCTGCAAGAAGCAGCGTCGACAAGTCAGATATGGAGAGCAAGACCGAAAGTCAGCTGGTGGCTGGAAATCAGCAGTGAACTAGAAAGTGCATTTCTATCCTTCCTTGGGATGACCTTGAGATTGTTGCTATTCCAAATGTAGGG
>NW_010412161.1:267229-269856 GCF_000710305.1 Buceros rhinoceros silvestris | reverse complement strand
GGGAAAGCACAGCACAAATTCAAGACATAGTACTAAAGCCAAATGATGTGCATGCGAGGAGGTGCAGGGTTGCGCTAGGGTTTTATCTTTTGTACAGGCAATATTCTACTGCTTTAGAGAAATCGCTTTATTTGCACATCCTGCTAGCAGAATATATACATAATAACAAGAAACGAGCTGGAGGTAAACTTCTGCTGGAAGTAAAAGAGCTGACTCCATCTTTGACCAAGTTAAATCTAAATCAGTCCTAGATAAGCCCTAATAAGGTCAGGTTCTGTTGATCTCTTGAAGCCATTTCCCACGTATCTTTTTTTTATATCTTGACTTTAGAGTTGCTGTTCCTGTTAATTTGGTGAACAGGATTTGATGCTCTAGCAATGGCAAAACCCAGTGTGAGCATGGGACATATTTTGGCTAATGCACACCCTGATCATCTCATAGAATGGTTTGGAAGGACCTTCAAGATCACCTAATTGCAACACCCCTGTCATGGGCAGCCACACCTTCCACTGGACTAGATTGTTCAAGGCCCCGTCCAACCTGGCATTGAGCACTGCCAGAGATGGGACACCCACAGCCTTTCTGGGCAACCTGTTCCAGTGTCTCGCCACCCTCACAGTGAAGAATTTCTTCCTAATATCTACTCTAAATCTGTCTTCTTTCAGTTTAAGGCCATTACCCCTTGTCCTATCTCTACGTGCCCTTTTCAGAGAGCCCTGAACCACAGCTCTCTGAAAGCGACAGATGATTTATTTTTGCTGCAAATAGCTGCTGAAGTTGCTAATTAAGTTACTGATACCATAATACTTTTTGCTATAAATGACTTTCTTTTGATTGTTAGAACTTCTTCTAGCTTGGGTTCTCGAGAGCTTACTCATAGCAGCTTAATCAATATGTTGGTGTCCGATTTTTTTAAAAATAATTTGTCCCATTTTTCTTTATTTACTAAAATGTCTATTGGAATCAAAAGAACTATTTCCTCATTTTATTGTTCCGAAGAAGATTTTTTTCACAAGTTCCAGTGACTCTTTGCAATAGCTGGGAATATGAAGTTTTCTGTTTGGTGTTTCCTGGATACCTATTTAAAATTCTCAAAGAGTAATTCTCCGAAGTTATCATATATAGTGTCATCAAGCAAACCACGTGCAAGTAACATATGGGGAAGAATCCAGCATATTGTGATAGATGTAATTGTGAAAACCAGGCTGTATTCTGAAACCTTAGACCTAAACCAAACTAAGCTAGAACTAAACCATGGTGTTAAGCACAGCAGGTTTTTCCCACCAAGCACTAAGCTCATCAGTAATAGTTTTAATGTTATTTTTATTTATGTTTGTTCTGATTTTTGACTAAAAAGAAGTTGTTAGCATTTTTTCATTCATTTAAATGGAAACAGAATTGGACTAATAGCTCGTTTTTTATAAAAAGTTTCTGTACAACTAATCCAGAGGAGCTGTTAGTACTACAAGCTATTCCAGTTGGGTTTTTTTACCTTGTTATTGCAGTATTTATAATTCAATATTCTCAACTTTGTTAGAGCTTTGATCTTTATAATTCTTAAAATGTTTTTCTGTAGCAAGGCATTTCTCTTGGGTTTCAGTCATTGCAAAAAGTAATCTCAAGCAGCTCTCCAAGTTTTCCGTGACTTTCGCTGTTCTTTTCTGTTTTGTTCTGTTCTATGCATGGTGTATCAGGAGTTTGCACTGCTGCTTTGTGCTTTTTTGGGAGGGGAGGAAGATTTTTATTTTCTGTTATTTAAAGATGGGAATGATAGACTTGATTTGGCTCTTTTCTTTACATAAAACTGCCTGAAGTTTACTTGGCAAAAACAGGGGTGAAGAACTGTCTTGACTCTTTGAAAACCAGATGCAACTTTTGAGATAAGATGTGTTGCTTATTTCATGACGAAACCCTTTTTCATATTTCTGTGCACTCCTGCTACTAGGGAAACCTACAAATCCTGAGCTATTCTGCAGATCATTTTACTTAGTGGGAACTGAATTTTGTTTGTGTGTCACGCTTGTGACACGTCTCTGAAATTTTTAGTGTGAGTGACCTGCTGGCTGACAACAAGTTGGTCTATGGCAGAGAGAAGATTAGAACAGAATTGTCTCGCCTTGTGGGCCAGGCTTTTAACTACCTGGGAAAGCAACAATCTTCCCCATTCTGTAAAGCTGTTATAAGAAGTCTTGATATCTTTTTAATTTTTTTTCTCACAGCTGTCAAAATGGTATTTATCAGGTTTTTATCCAACAGACTGTGAACTAGAGGTGTAGTCACTGAGCTGATCCTGTTTTAATCATTGACCTAAAGTGGAAAGATCAAACAAATATTTTTTTGTGATCTCTGAAAAGCTGCCAAAACTAACGAAGTTGAATTCATTTGGGACAAAGGAGATGCTTTTGTTTTTCTGCCTCTTTCAGCTGAGTCGCGTTTCAGATGGCGCTCAGCTCTCGCAGTTGGAATACAAAACAACTCTGCAACAAATTCTGCTGCAAGTGAGGTCTGCCTCATGCAATTACAACACCACCAGACAATACTTGCTTGTGGATCTTACATGTGTATGCTTCTTACCTGCTTGGTAAATAGCCCAAATTCACGCGGTAGGTATTTTGATTAGGGGAAAG
>NW_010412161.1:261825-267141 GCF_000710305.1 Buceros rhinoceros silvestris | reverse complement strand
AGAGTTGGGGAGATAATTTACCTTTCCTACACTTCTTTTGCTTGACCGCGAGAGACTACAGAAATCAAAGGTTGATCCAAATGCACCCACTTTTTAAAATGACAGCAGATTTTAAAGATGAATCTCAATTTTTTGCTATCGGACAGGCTGCTGATAGGAAAACCCCTGGAACTGTTCCTTGTATCCTTAGGCTCAGTGCTCTGAGGGACACGCACCTATACATGGTTTAGCAGCCTCATGTACATAACCATGGCACAGCCTGCCCGATACTCCTGTGCTCCTCAGGGTCGGCACACTGGGAGTAAACTCTACAGCAAAGGCATTTTTCTTATAAGGCCCTTACAGCTGTCCAGAGGCCAGAACTGTTTGGTAAGGCTTGTGCTATGTAATGTCAATTAAATAGCACGGGCTGATCTTGTACGAGCTAAAGCAATCTCATCCCATATTGTCTGTCGTGGGACTTTGCTGCAATTTTGGGCCGTTGGCTCCTCTTGAGTTAAGATGATAGATTATGAAGGTCATCTGCAAAGTCTGGGAGGAGAGTTGTTCTTTATTGGAGGGGTTGTTAACATACTCTTTGTGCATTAGTTAGTGTGGTCCAGAATATTTTATTCGCTGAATTACAACTGAACTAAAAATACAAGAACAAAAGTGAGCTCAGGTGGGCCGGTTTTGTTTTCTTAGGTGATAGAATAATTTGCTTTCACAAGAGTGTGAGCTTTTGTAGGATTAAATAAATAAAACCAATATTAACACTGATAAGTGGAAAGCAAATAACTCCCTGAAAGTTTGGTGGATGTTAAAATAAAATGGCAGGTGCCCTACAATTCATCCTACAGAGAACTTGTACTTTGGCCAGTTATTTGTATTACGGAGAGTTCATGGCAGGAGCGAATAGTCTTTTTAGGGATTCTTAGTTCCAAACTAAATTTGAATTTCTATTGAATGACTTTTTTTTTAATTTTTCATTCCCAAATGTTCCCCAGAACAGAATTCTTTCTCTAGCAATGGTATCATTGCACTTATGGAGAAGCATGTTAAAAGAGAAAGCCCATCTATATTTATCTTTGAGATTGGATTAAGACACTAGCAATGAGCAGAGCCATTTATATGTCTCTTCACGGCTCTGCTATTCTTAGCTGTCAGTATTTTCATGAAGTATGTCTCCATTGTACATTGTCACTTTCAGTTTTTGCTTGCTAACCACTCTTCACATCTGAAAAACAAGAACCAAATATTTCAGAAGAAAGAACTTTACTTCTTCAGTGCTTAACCTTGATAGTCATACTGGTAGCCATCTCATGTTAATTCATCACATACAGATTTTTATTGTTAGAATTCCTCGGTGAAGGACGATTTGTCAATTATTCTGTTATTGTATGCCAAATACAGTGGTTCAAAGCTTCTTTTTTAAAACAATACCTTATCTTCTGTCCACTAACCTTGAAATATTGGACCTCATTATCTGGTAGGTTGGTCATCACTTTGCTGCTACTACTGATTTCACAAACTGGAGTTCATTCTCATGAAGTGAATGGTGTGTAAAACCTAAGACTAAATCCTTAATTTCTAGAAGGTAGAAACCGCTCTGAATTCTTTTCAGAAACAGTGTTGAGAAACTGGCTTTGGGGTATTGATAAAAAGTCACAGAAGAATGTAGCTGCAGTTACTTGGTACTATTAGTTAACACTTGCCAGCACTTCCTAGAGACTACCTACATCCTCACATCTGTGAAGATGCAGCTTCTGTACGTATCCGTGGTACAGTGTTGAGAGGAGGATATATCAGCTGGACAAGGACAAGGACAAAGGTCTGGTTACTCTCCTAACACAATGCCTCGTTCTGTACAACCCTGTGCTTTCCTGTGTAATCTTCCCGCCAGATGTAGGTGCTTTGTGTGTTCCTGCTGTGTTTTCCCCGGCAGAGCTAAATGCACGCTTCGTACGCGGAAAGCTGTGCTGTTGGTTATCCTTCTCTTTGGGTTTAGTGTGCAAAGCTCTGTAAGAGGTAATGTTGCAAACTGCTAAAATGAAATTGGTTTCTTCGGTCTATGGGAAGCCCAATATAGGAATTCATTTCACTTCCTGCCCTTGCGTGTGCTGTGTAAACATGGAATGCTCTGTTATTACATTTCCGCCTCTTTAATTGAAAACTTCATACTGAAGTTACACATGGGAATTATTATTGGAAAGTGATTTCTTTTTTCTTGTGCTCAATAACTACAATTCCCAAGCAATTAAACTTTTTTTCTGTTATAGGCCATAGAATCTCTGCTAAAAATTTCACAGGAACAGAAGGAATAAACCCTTTGAAAACCAGGATATTTTCCAGTAAGGCTAACCAAACATGTAAACATTAAAAGTTGTGTCTTGACTTTGAACAACAAAAAGTGCCGAGAGATGTTTCATGGTGTGCTTGGTCTTTTTCTGAAGCATAGAATTTGACGCTTACAGGTACTGGTCTTGTTTAGAGGAATGGAAGCACAAAGTTGAGATGATGGGCTGAGTTTTGGAATAAACCTGTGTGTCTGTAGGTTTTGCAGTTTCCTGAAAAGTTGTACAAAATTATTTTATAAACTTTGACAATTTATTTTTGGTTTTCGTTTTTTTTTTTTTTTTTTTCAACTTGAAAAACGAAAATAATTTTGAGTTGTCCTGCCCTAAAGAACCTCTCCTGACATTCCTCATGGTCCTGATGCTTGGAGGTTTGCAGGGTACTTATTGCCCTCATTCTTATGGCCAACAACATTGTTTTGTTTATAAACTTGTACTCAGCTCTTTATATTTCAAATGGTTTAATTGCGGCTCTAAAATAAAAGAGCTGGTATTCTTGTTGTCCTTGTGCCAGTCCAATGGCACAAAGGGGACTTCGGACTCTCTTACTGAGAATTACATCCTGACTCAGAGGAAAATACTTGAGTTGTTGCTCAAGTTAAGTACGTATCAGCTTCACTAAACTCATCATGACTCAACCTAGAAGTATGTCTATATGCTTTACTGGATCATATACGTACTGCTGGTCATAGAAACACGTTTTGGTAGGAGCTGTGTGATGTCGGCTGTAATTCATGCTGTGTACCCCAAGAATTTTTGAAGTCTGTGAGTCCTGTTGCTTTTCACAGAATGTTAAAATTGCTGTTTCTTTTCTCCTGAGGAAGGAAGTTAGTAGTTCCATTTGCTTCAGATTCTTTGTGACAAACCTGTAGGATATCGGTTGTAAGATACCAGCTGGGTCTCAGCCGTGCTTTGGGAGAGGGGTAAATGATCACAGTGGGATTTGGTGAATGTCAGCAGAGACAAAACTGTCAGTGACTGAACCTGGGACAGAAAAATGTGAGAAGAGGTGGGCCAAACTTGTTAAAATTATGTAACATTTTAATAATCATACCTCTTTCTAGTAAAATCAGGGCATTTTGCATTTCAGCTGCTCAAAGTGTCATTATTTGGAGCCTAGGAGCCAGGCCTTCAGTGAGAAGCCAGTCCTGCACCAGGTCATCAGTGCAGGTTCTATCAATACATGTGCAGGGCTTGAGATCCTGCGAAACCCAAGGTGCTGTCAGAGGAACACAGGACCTTCTGTACTCAGATCACTGACGAGAACTTCAGTCTTCAACACCTGAAATCCTTTAAATCCTTCAACTGGGATGAGATACCATCCCATGCACTGAACCTGGGAAAGGTAAAATCCAGTAAGTTGAGTGTCTGCTGCTGTGGAAAATAACATTGTGCTCTTTGGACCTCCAATGGATGTAGTCAGGGA
This sequence comes from Buceros rhinoceros silvestris, assembly GCF_000710305.1. Taxonomy (NCBI): domain Eukaryota; kingdom Metazoa; phylum Chordata; class Aves; order Bucerotiformes; family Bucerotidae; genus Buceros; species Buceros rhinoceros. The sequence goes on along the minus strand of NW_010412161.1, from coordinate 263,382 downwards.
CTCCTACGGGTTCGGGAGACAAAAATACACTGAGAGAGTTGAAACACTATTCAGATCTCTGTGAGCAGAGAGAAAACCAGCTTTGGTGTTGGAACAGAACTACTGTTCCCGGAAGAAAACATCTAAAGCTTAATTAGGAGTTCACTAAGGTTAATCAAAGGTTGCCATTGACTTTTCTACTCCGTTTCCATACAGGATATTATATTGCAGAATCAGATGTACCAAGAGTAACTTTAGGCAATGCAACTATCATCTGTCACGTGTTTTCTTTTTTTCATCCTCTCTTTAGGAGGAAAATTATGACTGTATTATGGTGACCATGTTTTTGGAGCAGTACTTTGCACACGCATAGCTGTGAATTCCTATTAGCAGCTCGAAGGTGGTGGGTTTTTTTTTGCAGTTGGAGAAATTGTAAAAATTCTGAGCATCTGAGAAAGTTGTTAGAAATTTAGTCCCTAGGGAAGTTCTGTTGGCCTACAGACAGGGCATTAGCTGTGCTAGACAAGTCCTGCCCAGACTATTCTTAAGGGAAGTACTGTTGGGTATTATGGGTTCGGCCACAGAGAGCTTTGAAATTAAGGGCTCTGTCTGACTTTAGATCACAGGAATCCAAACTTCTGTAAGCACTGGAAAATGGACTGGAAACCAAGAGCAGTAAGATACTATCATAGTTTGAAAAAGTGATTTTTATAAGAGATTTATGAGGAATGCAAAAAATCTTTGCAGTTTTCTAGATGCTAAATTCAGGAAAAAATAATGAAAATATTAGGTGCTGTGGGTTTCTCCTTTGTTTTCCCTTCAAAATGTTAGAATTTCACGTACAGTTATGGGGGTTTTTTCTGCTCTTTTCTGCAACTAGTTAATATGCAGGATATCTGCACTGTATTTTTGGTTTTTTTTTTCTTTTTGCTGAATGTTGTATGCCTCCTCATCAGGAATATCAATTTCCTTTACCTCAGCCTTGCTATTAATGCTAGAGACAGATAGAAAAATGCCTTGAGAGAGGAAGCGGCATGCTAAAATCAGTTATGCCTGACTAACCTTCCACTTCTACTTTTACATCTATCTTGATTACCTTCCTTCCTATTTCCTACCTGATGCTTGCATGACACTTTTGTATCTGCCTTGTCCCCATGAATCCCACCTAAGACGTAAGGACGCTGAGTTCTCCGACCTCCCTGTGAGGTGCACAACATAACAGGAGGCTCCTGGTTGATTATACATGCTGATGGTTATATGTTCTCTCTGAGAGAAACATTCTTGGGTCTCTTGGGATAAACGTACGCTCACTTTGAGAACTTCAATGTGTAACATCAAACCTCTGCACTGAGGATTCCTGCTTAGTTCTTTGAATACATTTTTCTTTCAAAGTTATGCTTAAAAAAACAACCCAAAAAGAACTCATTAATTTGAAGACATGATCTGAAAGTTTGTTTCCTACTGCTGTAAAATTTAGTGTCAAAGTCTCTGTGTCGAAAGCCTATTTCATATTGCAGATTCTTCTGCTGGTACCAGTGGTGGTGGTTACAACACTCTTCCTTTTTCATTATGGTTTTC
>NW_010412161.1:255690-261697 GCF_000710305.1 Buceros rhinoceros silvestris | reverse complement strand
CCCCTTTTTTTCCCCCCAAGATATTACAGGCTTCTCAATAGTATATAGTCACAAGGAACATATTCCATGTGAATGGTGGTGTTTTGGATGAATTTCACCTCTTTATAAGAGCCAAAGGATGGAATTTCCCTTTGAATATGTGTATCATTCATATATACCAAAGGAAGAAAGGAGTGTATTTAAAGAGAACTTAATTTATGGTTTGATAGAAAGCCTGTTAGGGCAGTAGGAAACCACCTATCAATTTTGGTGGATTGGCAATAACCCAACCCAATAGGTAATTAACTCAGAAACCTGACCTAATTTTTATGGCATTTGCTTCATGATCATCTGTGGTGTTTACTCACTGTAGTTTCAGAAACTCTGTGTGTCAGTTACCGCTCACTGAGTTTCCTTTGCTCGGGTCTGTCTGATTCTTTGCTTTTCAAACTTTTCAAAGTTGAAGGGTGAACAAGAAGCCCAGGAGTTTCATCATGAAAGTTGTACAATGTAAAGGAATTGACACCTGGAAAAACAAGCAGAGTTAAACAGGATTTGACAGGTGGCAGAAAAGAGAGAGTGAATGAGATGGGAACAATGAGCAGCAACTAATTATTATTTCACTGGTCACCACGACACATTAAAAACTTCCAAAGGCTGTGAAATTAATTGCATGCAGAACAGCACTCAAGGTGCTTAATATTTTGTCTCTCTGGGACAATTTGCTAGAGACATCTTTTGAACTACAAATACAAAGGAGGAAAGATGGGGCTCTCTCTGGTTGTGTCGTTCTTCATTTTAATGAGGAAGAAATGGCACACAGAGCAGTGTGAATTTGAAATATTATAATATGCTTCAGTTTTATGTCTGAGTAAGTATGTTTCTTAAAAGAGCCCTAATGATTCTAAATTCTAGACCTTGTTGACAAGACATCTGCTTACTTGGCCTGTGGTTTGTGTCTCATCTATAAGCTCATTACCATATATATTAAAAGAAACATATTAAAATATTTGCATTTTGAAATGAATGATAAACCCCCCTACCCATCTTTCAGAAACTTGTTCTTTTTGTCGTGCAAAACATTCTGCTAGGGAGAGTGAAATATTTCAGTTACACTCAAGCCATTTAACATTTCGGTAATTCTTATGATTACTTTTCTCTTTAATCATTAAAGCTGGAGGGCTTATATGATATTACTTTTAAAATTCGCAGTTCAATGTAAATAATCTTTTCTGTACTCACAGACTTCTCAGCTGGATGCTGACTATAAGCCTAAGGGTGCTCATTCTTTCTTTTGGTCTTATTTATTATTTTCTTCTCTCCTCATCAGTTTTCTATTATTCTCTTTCCTGCCTCTTCAGCTATCTAGCTGCACGTGTAATGGGTGAGATGACACTCGAAGCCATGCTGGTTGTTTCTTTAAACAAATCATACTGAGATGAAGAGAGCAGATGATTGCAAAGATATAACTGATCTAATCTGAAGCTCATCAGTCTCTTGAGAGGTCTTACCATGTTAGAAGATCTCCCATCTAGACTCGTAGCTCTGAGATGTTTCATGTCAGTCCTCCTGGTCTAGCATGGAATGCGGGAAGATGCTTTTGTTTTGGTTGTCCGGGTCTGGTCCTTAGTTCTCACCATGTGAGGACAGGCTCAGATGTGTTTGGCTGCTCAGCCCTATCTCAGCTCTCTTAAGGTCCCCTGGGAGCAGACTTGTGGCTTGAAAGTTGCAAGTAGTTCTTTTGCATCTCCTTCTATGGTAGGACTGGCAAATGTAAGAGAAATATTGGAATATACCCAGCAGCTAAGGGGCTGCTTGGTCTCTGGGCTATTTTCTAGGACCTGTTTGTTAGAAAACCTTTGCACAAAGGATAAGAGTGGTGCTACAACAACTAATAGGGAAATAACCAGCTGAGAAAAATCAGCACAAAAAGGCATCCCCAGAGCAGCATGTTTCCCCCAGCAAGCTCAGCTAGTAGAAACTAAAGAGGAGATAAAGCTGCCTTCATCAGCAAATCCAGAAAGGTCTGAAGGCGTACAGCAGTTCCTGTCACTGCTGCTGGAAGAGGTACGTGGCCGGGGTGGCACAGGTCTGTTAGCCCACCCCCAGTGACGAGCATCCACTATCACCATGCTGTGGTTTTTATTTGAGGAAACAGATTCCTCAGAAGGAAAAGCTGTAGCAAAGATGAGATAAATTTACTCTGGAGTACCGCAGGTTTCTCTGAGAAGAGAGTATTTCTTGGGGACATGATGAGCAAAGAACAGTTTTGGCAGCTAAGGTTCTCATACTAAGGAGACATCTTCATTGCTTGATACTCCTCTTCCAGTCTTCTCTCTTAAAAATAAAAAAGTCTTTACTGTGGCAGTTTCTTAAAACATCCTTAATGCTTCTCAGGCATTTAAACCATTTTTTGCATATTGAAAGCAGCTGTAAGGGGAAAGGAAGGCTCCTGCTGCTTCTCAAAAGCAGTATGTATAACATCACAGCTGGAAAGAACATGTTTTATGAACTTGATTGATCCCCTCTGCTGTGTGGTGTAAATGCTGCTTCCTCACCGCGGGGCCTGCACATACATTTTTGAGGGTCTCATCCTGCCAGGTCCTGAACAAGGTGCAGAGGAAGGATTTAATTAAAGCAAACATCAGTTTGAGGCTTGCTAAATCCTACACATCATCTGCTGCCAAGCAAGGGGAAGCACTAAGTAGAATGGCAGGAATCAGTAAAAATATTTCCTACACACTGGAATTGTTAGGTACTTGCAGATTATTTGAAAATCACAATTATAACTCATGCAAAGCACTACACAGCAATACTTGACATAAGGCAGCACGGACTGTTCTGCTGCATAACTGCTAGTGGAGGACAAATGTCTCTGGCTTCCATTCTGTGTTGGTTTTTCCTCTCAGACAATGCATTTTGTTGCCAATTTTAACAGACCGGCAACAACTACTTTTTTAATGGGCAGCTGTACAGCCCCTGTTTTTAGAATATGTAGGTCTCTCACAGGCTTTAGCTTGATTTTGTCTCTAGTCCCTGTGTTGGGAAAGCTCATAGGTAACTGAGGCAGAGAAAAAATGGGGTACGAGAGCACTTTATCTGATGGAAAGCTGTAGGAGTTACACGAATGTAGCTGAGTGAGTTGCTTGCTGTGGTGCAGGACCAGAAGTAAAGCCCAGATGGAGCAACGCTCCTGGCCCAGGCTGCCATTTCCGTCTCGTGCTGCTGGTTGTCCTTGGATGGGATCTACTCTATCGGGTATTAAAAGCCAAGGAGGTTGTTTCCTGTTTCTCACCTTAGAAAATCTGGTTATTGATTTAGATGCCCAAACATCTAGTCATGTGATGAGCACCAGCTATTGAACTACAGAACCTTGAGTGCCTCTCTGACCTAAGTGTGTGCAGTATGTACAATGCGATTATTTTTATGCAGGTAGCACTTGCATAATGATCGGAAACCCATATGGTCGTTACTGTAAAACTCCCAGTGAGATCTCCTGGTCCTGCGTTTTGAAATATCTAAGATATAAGAGGTGGGAAGCTCTGTTTGAACAATTGGGGAACTGAAGAACCTCGTTAAATACTTCACCCAGTATCACACAGGCAGTCTGGTGGGTCTGGAAAACACTTCTGTCTTCAGTCTTAGTGCTGTATGTTAACAGCAAGACTCCTGCCAGTCCTGTGCGCAAACCTGATAGATATATAACCCAGTGACAGTTACCGATTAATAAAAACGCTGCTATGCTTTATGAGGTGTTGGAGTATTTTGTCTTTTCATGTCTGTTGTGGTGTCCTTCCCTCTCTGCGTGAGAGAGGAAGGGAGCGAGATCATCCAGATAGCAGTGTCCTTATTAATGAGAAGTTCACCCAAGCACGCGCTGGGTTTTCCATCGCTCTGTGCTGTGGTTATCTGCAGAACACGAATAGACAATTAATATCTAATCTTTAAAAAGGGCTTTGGAAGATTATGTCAACCTCTACCCTGTCTTAGCTAAGCTCTGCTTACATCCTAAAATGAGCTAAATTTCTGTTTCAAAGATGGATGTTAGTGTACCATGCTGGACCCATGCAAGAGCTGTCAATAGGAACTAGCTGGTCAGAGAGATTTTCACACAGAAACAAAACTGGAGAGAGTTGCCCTTTCAAATTTTTGTTTAAATTTTTTTATTCTTAACAAAGAAAAGTGGAACTGTGCATGCTGGAACAAACCGGCAGTAGCGAGTGAAGGTCAGATGAGGAGGACTATTCCTTGAATGTTAACAAGAAATGCTAAATGCTTGGTGTGGGCTGAATTCTTTCTCTGTCATTGTAACTTCTTGGACTCCCAAAGAATTGCTTGGATCTTGATTTTCACTGAAACTTTTAGGAAAGGGTAAGTAGAATTTCAGTAGTCTGTGGAGATTCCACCTAGATCAGCAGCAGCCTTAATTAGTCCTGCTGCTGGAACCTGTTCAATCGCAGTCTCCTAAGACACCCTTGTTTCTTCAGGAGCGTCCTGGAAATATGACTTGAGTTCAGGGTGCGAGAGGATACGATTGTATAACCTTGTTATATTGGCTTGTGCGTGTTGTCCGATACTGCATGTAAAACATTGAAGTTGCCTGATGGGGAGGAAGATGTAAAAGGCCATTTTCCAGAAGAAAGTGGTTTCCCTTGGCATTGGAGGAGGAGAGTGGGCAAAGCTTATGGAGTTGGAGGTTTTTTCTTTAACCTCAATTTCTGCTAGAATAAATGGTTGACTTATAACCATATTTATTAATTTTAAACTCACTATTTCCCTTCAGTCGGGACTGTGCTGTCTTACATAGCAGCTGCCCCACCCAGGTCACGCTCTCTGCCCTTACAGAGCTGGAAGAACTTCCCCAGTAGGTGGAAGGGAGATTGCAGGGCCTGGGTCACTACCTGGCTTGGACACCCTAGCTGTTAAGTAGTCAGGGTAGCAGGAAGGAGAAGCTGACATACTACTAACCTACTACTAACCAGGATACGATTGAAGGAGCAGGCTGCACACCGCTGGCCAGTTGTAATTTTTTTACAACTTCATGAGGGATCTGCACGTGGTCTGGATGATATTCCTAATGGATCAAGGTTGATCTAACAGCAGTAGAAACTTGATTTGCTTTCACGTATGTACTTCTGGATTCAAAGTGCTGTCTTTCCTCTTCCCCACCCCAAGGCAGAGTAATGAAGATAACTGCTAGTTACCAGGTACACAGAGGAGATTTGGAATTGCATTAGCAGTTTGCCTGTCCCACCGCTGCCCCTAGGAGATAAGTACTGGGGACTGTCTGCCACCACTTAGGGTCTGAAACTTCCACATCACCATAGGAGTCAAAGTCAGTTATTACTTTACAGGAGATGTTTACGGCATCAATCTCCAGGGCAGCACGTGAATTAGAAAAATGATCATGTCATTTTTCTGTCCTTGCTGTTAATTACCTTGCCGTGGAATGAAAGAAAGCACAGAAAATGGCCTTAGGAAATATTTAGACTAGCTGGAACATAAGGTTAAAGGTTTCTAATCTGCTTTATGATAGATTGTCCCAGCAGTGCTTGGGGTGGGGGGTGGCGAGGTGGGAAGGGGCAAACAGTCCTTTCTCTTTTTGGTTATAATATGGCTAGAAGATTATCAGCGTGCAAACTGACTGCAAAGTTGCAGCACCTCCCCACCCGCAGTGCAGCCGCAGTCCCTCTCCCCAATGTGTGCACAACACTGCAGCAGTCTCTTGTTGCTGGAACGACGGAGGGAAGCAGGACCGTGTCCTGTCCCTCCGTATGGTTTCCTGGTAATAAGTGTATGCTGCAGCTGCTTTTTTCTTTATCATCCACAAAGTTAAATTATGCACAACCGAAGAGCTCTTATGTACGTTTCAAAACCAGAACATATTTAAATGAAAGTGAAATCTAGTTTTTAATTTATACAAGGGTTAGCACTTCTGCTCCTCAGAGATGCCTTTGAATTGCTGTGAGAAGGTTACCTTGTGCTTTTAACATACACCTTTATCTGACAGCTGGTCCCCCTCAAAGCC
>NW_010412161.1:236050-255575 GCF_000710305.1 Buceros rhinoceros silvestris | reverse complement strand
ACTCTTTCCAGCTCAGTAATTTCAGCGTACAAATAACACACCATGAAAATATTGTGGTTTTAAGGACCTTTTAAGACAAGGTTTTTTAATTGTCGTATTTATGAATAAAAATTCTTGGATCTTACCTTTGTGCGAAGGAATTTATGTACCTATAAATTTCAGTAGCAAAATAATCTTCCTCATTATACTGAACTTCTCCAGAGTCCTCCTAGATCTTAAAAAAAAAAAATTCCAAATTCTAAAATACATTAGAAATAACTATGCAAAACCGAGAACTCTGATTTTGTAAATACCTACGGTCAAGGGCAGAAGGGTCCACTGAGTAAGGCAAGGCAGTGTTTTGCCACTCAAAACTGCTTGAACATTCCCAATACAGAATGTCAGTCAACCCCTTTCCTCCTCTGCTCTTTTCTCTTTCTCTTTTTCCATCAGCAGTTTTTAACTAAGAATCTGCAGAGCCCAGTGATGAAAAAGTCTGTCTTGTGAGCAGTACGAAGACTCTACTGTTCTTCGTGTAACCCCATGAACACCAGCAGTGATGTTCTCTATAAAAATGCGCACATTTTGTTAAATGCTGTCATTTATTGCAATGCATTTATTGCCATAAAACATCAATGACAGTTTAATTAAGAACTTAAATTTTTTATACTGCAAAGTAGAAATATTTATGAAGGAGCTCGTTAGAGGCAGGGGGTTTGCAGAAACACAAATAAAATGTCTAGCAGTAAAGATTAAAAAAAATCAGTTATTACTCACGGTTATTTTCATTCCTATTGAATTGCCTTCCCAAGATTTTGTGTCTAACACAGTCTGTGGATCTGCAATATTGTCTTGTACCACCACTTGGTGCTCCTATTTGTGTCCTGTGATGCAGCTGGATAGATTATTGGCTGCTTCAGAAAAAATCCTGGGACAAAACCAAGATGAGGGTTGTAAACTAAAGGGGTCAAGTGTCTGAATCCTGTCTTTGCCTCTTCCTTGGCATGAGCAAATTTTCACTCTTAATGTGAGTATTTCATCACTGTTGATGACACCAGATACAGAAACTTCATTGTGAACCCTTTGGTGGCCTGTGAAATGTCACAGTGTTTTCTAGCTTTGGCTCATGTTGCCATTGTTAAAATGAAATCGGATAAAGTTGTCTATCATCTGACATACCTTAGGTTTCTTGCCCCGTCCAGTTGGGAGAGGTCTGGGAGACTGGAATGGGAGGTGGGGCTGCAATGTCATCTCATGTGAGGCAGACTCTATCTGGTGCTTCGTCACTGCTAAAGTCGCATTTTTCCCTTCCCCCCCTCTCTCCTCTCTTTTCAGCTGGTGGCAGATCCTGCAATGATCAGCATTGTCTTTATTTTTATGTCAACATCTGAAAGTTTCTAGGACTTTGACTTACTGCAGTCTGTTTCCTTCAACTCAATGTCTTCCTGGTGACATTATCTGGATGTTTGTCCCCCACAGTCTCTTTGAAACACTGGGGGTTTATTACAGTGAGCTATAAATTACATATTGTTTATGGCTTGCTCACATATATCTTATGGGAGAATGGTGCCATTGGCTTCACTGAAAGAACAGCTCTGTTGTAACAGGATTCGTGTTACAAAATCTCTCCTATATTTTTGGAGAGAAAAATTACATTTAATTGTCTTCCAGGTTTCTGATGATCTCCAGACTTGTGAGAAGAGCCTACCTCCGTATCCAGGGTTTAGTGTCACCAGCTGTGATGAAGTTGGCTAACTCACAGCAGGTGGCAATACAGAAAGACTGCTATCATGGCAATCAGCAGGAGGGAGGGAGAGGTTTTGCTGTCTAGAGCTCTGAGAACATACTCCAGGATAGTCCAAATTTTCCTTGGTGAAGAGAAATATGATGTAGTGAGAAGATTCACATTACTAAAACTTACAAAGCGAGGTCAGATGGTGGCTGTTCCCCTTGTGCAGGGAAGGACTGAGAACCAGGAGGAGCTGACCATGTGTTTGCAATCACCTATAAAAAGCTCTGATGGGGTTGAGATGGCAGGTGAGTTGCAGGGAGGGAGTGTTGCCGTAGGTGAATCTGGTTGTTTGGCCAGAGGTGTTGGGCTGAGAGGAGATGTCAGTGCCTGGACCAACTGAAAAAGCCTTTCTTGGTTGGAAATCTACTTCATACCCATCACTGCTAGCTGTTAAGCAGTAAATGGAGTAACCTGGAGATTGTGTACATCTCCGATGTAGTCAAACCAGCAGAGAGGATTATAAGCATCTGCTTTACAAGAGGTGAGGGTGAAAAAGGAGGTGGTTTGCTTAGGAAGAAAGGAAGGAAGAAGTGTCTGTTCCTGTAAAGCTCTTCTATGTCACTTCGGATCAAAGGAAGCAGATCCATGCTAACATTAGGAGTTGTTGGGCTGCTAAAGGTGAGTTGCTGCTGTTGTGATAACTTCCCACCCCGCAAAGAGGAAGGTGATGAGGGCTGGTGGTTTGGCATAACTGGGGACTGAGGGTGAGCATTTGAGAAAGGAGTTTGCTCACATCTTGGTACATACTTGTGGAATGGAGCCTTTTTCAGGATGACCCCTGACTTGACTGGTAGCTGTTTTTTGCCTTCTGCCCTTTATGTAAAGCTAAAACCACAGATTTAAATGCTTGTCTGAAGGCTTTGCTCTCATAGTTAAACTCTGTGATTTCTTGCCAAGTGTTTTCTGAAACAGTAAGACTATGCAGTGAACTGATTTTTACTGTACCTTCACACTGATGGCAGCATTACTGTTGCAAAACTTAGTATCCCGGGTAAATATCCTCTGTTTTATTGATCTATCATCCTGTTCCACTGTAATCAACTGCCAAGTGACTTTGTTTTCTCACTCCAAACTCCTAATAGAGCTATTCATGTTTTTTCCAACAACTATTGTTAAACTCAGTGGGTGAACTTGACTGGCAAAAGTCCTGCTGGTTGCAGTGGAGGCCAGATTCCACATATTGCTGCTTCTCTGTTAATTAGTGGATTTATGTTTTTTCCTTTTCCAGCCTTCACAAATGATTGAAGGAACTGCAGCGGGTGCTTCTCGTGCTGTCTGCTGCTTAAAGAGAGTGAGGGAAGGAATTAAGCTGTTTAAAACATGTTTATTCTTTGAGATGTGAATTTGATGACTTAATTCCAGGTACAAAACAGCTCGTGAGTAGGTCTGCCAGCTTTGCCAATATAGCAGGGCATGAAAATAATGAGTGCCTCATTATTACTGGTTCCAGTAACTCAAACAGTGGAAACAAGTTTGTTGTAGCTCATTGATTAGAGGCTCAAAAGTCTATATCCAATACTGGCTGTCATACTAATCCTGTCTTCATCTCAAGTTAGCAAAGAAATTGGGCTATTGGTTAAGAATCTTGCTGTCTTTGGAGAAGCAGAGCATACTCCCTCTTAATTCTTCCCTCCAGGGAAGTTTTTTCACTAATGTTGTGGATTTTTTTTGTTTGCTAAAGTCTCCTTACCTTTCAAATTACAGAAATCTTTCTCCTATTTTAGTACCCAAAATCTTTACTCCCTGGAAGCTGCGGAGAATAAGTAGCATGACTTAAAACACAGGGCAAAGCTCTTGTTTCACTGGTAGGTGGGGGAGGGAGGAGAAGAATAGCCCTTGTCAGAGCAGCCACTGCTTAGTTAGACAGAAAATACTACGTAGTTTCACCTGAAGTGTTCCCTGTATCTTTTTTTGAACTATTCATTTTATTCATCTAATTTAAGTCACCAGTAAACTAATGTGGAAAAGCCACGTGCCAGTTCAGAGTTATTTATCCTATGGATAACGTGATCAAAACTCCCTCAGGATGGCATTAACCTTTGTATTGATGCAATCAAAGAGCATCACATGATTTTTCAAGATGCTCTATGCTAGGTGTGAAAGGAGACCAACTGAATGTTATTCATCTTGTAGCAGTGTAATTAACCAATGTTTTGGTAAGAGTAATTTAACAAAGATGCTCACTCTGATACACAGGTTATAGTTTTATAAATACAGAACATCATTGTGATTTTTTTCTTTTATCTTGCCTCTATTTTTTAAGGTTTGGAAGTTACTGTACTTGCACTGAAACTTCCCTCCCTAATTAGCTGCTTGTTTAAATGCAGCTGTATTTTTAATTAGCCATCAGCACTTACTTGACCAGCCTGTAAAACATTCTTTCTTGTCTTGTGACATTTTGTATCATGTCTTACTAAATAACCAAATAAAGGAAAGTCTGGCGTGCAATACGAAGTACCGAAGACATCCCTCTGAACCTCAGCAACAGAATAATAATGTTTGAGTAATGCTACAGGGCAAGATGGTCACTAATATGAATGGGAAGAGTGGGCTGAAATCAAGAGATCATCAGTACACGCCTTTAGTAATGCTGCCACTGCTCCTTCACCCCCATTTTTAATGCAAAGGGCTTCACTGGTTGCTTGAGCATGTTGAATGCTATACTTGGGTAGCACTTTCTCCATTAAAGAAGGGCTGCTTTCAAAACGGTGCATGCAGTTAAACTCTGGAGTATGCAGCCCCCCAGCCCCGCGCTTGCACCCTGTGTTTCGAGAGCAGCGGTGTGCTCTAGTCACAGAAACTATTTCTAGTCCTTTAACAGCGTAGTCTGTCAGAGGTGTGCAGGGCAGGAACTGCTTCTAGCAGAAGGTACGGCAACATCTCCCTAGCCAGGAATTACCTAACATGTAAATTGGCTACAGCAATAGATTTACTCCAGCTGATTCTCAGTACAGTGTCATAGAGATCCCTGCAAAGAGCTGCCCGGAACTGACGAGCTTCCTTTTGGAGAATTGTCCTTAAGGGGAATTTCCAGTCAAGTCCCTTGTTTGTAAGGTTGGAGTATGGCCCCGTAGTGTGTAACAGCTGAGCAGCTACAAGTCCCTAGAAATCTGTTGCCCTGCCTCTGTAAGTTGAGACTCTGGTTTTATTTTTTTTTTTTCTTGTCGGTTCACATTTGTCTCCCTTGTTCTTCTAAAACTGAAGAATATTCATAGCTCTGGGAGTATTTAGTTGTCAGTAGAGCGTGTTAGTCATACTTGGTGGTTTTTTTAATAAGGACTTCTTAGAAAAAAAGCCAAACTACCCTCACTATTGTGTGTGATTTATGGTGTCAGAGGAGCTAATTTAAAAATAATGGGAAACTGCACAGAGTATAATTGGAATTGAATCCAAATGGAAATCTCAGTTTTTGGCCTTTCTTCTACTTTCTCCTGAGTCTTGGAGCATTGTGGGATGAAATTTATTGTATGTTATGCCTAAACTAGAACACAGAATCCAAAGTCATCTGAGTACAGGTTAAGTAAAGAATTCTTATGGCTTGTGTATATGTGTAATTGCAACTCTTTCAATGTGTTTTTTTAACTATTTGAATACTTCTTTTTGCAATTACACACTTACAAATACTCCTATAAAATTGAATTTATCATTTTACCAGAGCAATCTAAATAATATCTTAGGAAAACTTTCTATATCATTAGCAATAACTGCTCTTAACGTTCCTTGTTGCAACTCCTGTATAATTTTGCTGTTGTCATTGTAAACCTCTTATGTTCCTCCACATAAAGCGCATAAATTGGTGCGTGGGCTGGAAAGACGACAAGGTTCTACCCTCTTTACTTACAGTTCTGAAAGTCTGTTTTAGGTGTTTTATGAACTGAGAAAACTATATTTAACAACGGTAGTAAAACAAACTGAGAAGCTCCCAGGCACGTAGACAGTATTCCACAGGTTATAAATATCTGCCTACAACCTATTTCGGAAGAGAGAACTGTGTGGACTCCTTTGCAGTTAAACATGAAAATTCCTGTGGCCAGTGGTAAATGATTCAGCTGGCATTTCAATGAGTTCTAGATGAGAAACTTGTGTTCAAGGGTTTTATTGCCGTTTGTACAAGCTGTCCAAGCGTTTATGCCACATCCCTCTGGGAAAAAAAAAAGATGATACATACGCACTTTGGTTCTGATGGGTTTGGTGCTACAATGAATACGTGTGCTGGCTTAAAAAGGAGGAGAAATATTGAATGGTTACTGTTTAGAAACCTGTTACTGAATAGGAATAACCTGAGTGACATTTCCATCAGTACAGCACCAGACAACAGAGGGTTTTGCACTCTGGTCTTGCCAGTGCTTTCTTCTGTGTTCTAACACTGAATCCTGTCATGTTCAAAGGTGTCCATTAAGCACAAAGCCCTTTCACTCTAGTAGAAGGTCCCCATACATCCCCAGTGTTTTGCTGACTTTTTGCCCTGGTAAAGTCACTGCTTTGGGTACAACTGCAACCCTTCCCTCACATCTTGCTCTTTGTTGCTTTTGTAATTCCCTAAAGGAGCCAAACTTCTCTTCTGAAGCTAACCCCAACCAGAGCTTGAAATTTTGTTGTACGGTGAGAGAAAGGAGGAGGTAATGGCAAGGCAGCAACCTACCCAGCTAGCCAGCTTTGTCCCACATGGTGTACCACTGTCTGCAGCAAGCCCTCCTCCCATCACCATTTGGCTTAGTGTTGTTATCACCCAGGATTTCACTGGAGGCAAGAGGGTAATGGGGAGGAGTGAAAGTCAGATGGGATTTTCAAAGTCATACTTGTGCTTCTGCCTTTCTCACCCCAGAATAGTGACCAGCGTTACTGGTCCACCCTGCCTCGCCGGAGGGCCAATGCTGTAGCGCAGCTCTGTTATGTTATAAAGTTGCACTTAGAAAATAACTTTTACCCATGTGTTTGGCTGATCTCAGAATGAGTGTGAGCTGCAGGCTCCTGAGGACTGCGTACAACACTGTGTGGTGTCACGTGTCTGTGGGTGACATGATGCTAAAATGCCTGATGTGCTCTGAGACAAAATTTGGTGCTTTACCCCTCGAGCAGGGTCAGGAAGTAATAAAGAGTTTAACCTACCAGTTTGTGCATCCTCCATATATGCAGAATGTCAGACCCCCTTATGCAAGAGATGTGAGTAATAAAACGCACAAACACTGTTACCTATAGCATCCACTAAGAGCCTGTGCAGATAAACCAGCTTCTTGGGTTACAGCGTAAACTGAATTCCATAGCTTCTTTCTCCATCCATGCTGTTTGAACACGGTCAAACCAGTATCGTCTTGCACTGCCTATATTTAGAAATGCACCAGAATAACTGCCAAGGAGTATCTGAAGCAGTCGTGCTTCTTTTATTGACTTAGAGGTAGCGAGGACTCCACTCTCAAACTGCCACTTTCTTGGTGGTGTGGTCAAAGGCTAGCTGGCCTCTTCTGGAGTTTAGAGTACATCTTCCCAATCCATCCTAGGTGGCTAGCTCTGACTGTTCTCTGAGTTGGTAAGGTCAGGTTAAGAGGTTGCAGAAAGGTGTTTAGTGTGGTGACTGGCCAGAGCTAATGCCCCGAAGGGGGCTGCTGTGCAGTTCAGCACAGTTTAGGGCATGGCTGAACACGCTTACGCAGAGGGAACTCGCTTGTGTCTGCTGTAGATTACATGGATGCACTGTTGGAAACCACAGTGCGGTGTTTGCACACCGGAAGTGCTAGTCTCGCTGCTTAAGGGGCTTTTTGCCATAGTATCATAGAGTGACCCCCTTCCGTACCTCTTTGAGGCCATCTGCAAAACCAGGTTCTGGTTGCTGAGCAGTGGTCTCTGAAGAACTTGCAGGTTTTCTGCTAAGAGCTGCCTAGCAATAAGGTGTGTGTGAGGATGGCATGTCTAACCTCTGATACGAGCTGAAGCAATTCCAGCGATACGATTAGGAAACGGTGTTCTCTAACCTGGTGCGTGGATGGCTCCAGGGGAACTGCTTCCTATGTTGTGGGATGAAGAAAAGAATTCAGTTCTTAAATTGTCACATGATGGTTCTTCATCAAGTGTTGCTGTATAATCTGTAAATATGTAGCAGAACAGTATGAATTGTTTTTCAGAACTGTGGATGAGCTGGTATTTAAAAAACTAAGATTTTTTCTTTTAATAGCCCTGAAGTCCCCAGCAGTGTGTTCAGAATGCAAATTAATCAAGTGTCCTGTGGATAAAATACTGTGTGATCGTGTAATTAAACCCACACGTATATACAGTGGGCCCAAACTGAAGTTGCATGGGCAGTTCTAATTCTGGCAACTCTTAATTTTTGAGTGCTTGGCTTGGTAATAAAATTCTGTTTTATTGTAGCTCTTGGATGTAGTTGAAAATATACTGGGAGATGAACAAGTGAAGTAAGAAACAACACTGCAGATAATTATGAGCAGATCTTCATTGCAGGCAGAGAAGTTAATCTTCCTTTGGGCACTCAGGCTTTTGGGCCAGCTTAAACAGGGTAATTAGCCATAGACCCTCTGGCTTCTGACTCAGTCCCAGCTCAAAGCTCTGTGTCCTAATAACTTGAGGACACACAGTTCTGTGGCTGGGAGAAGCTGTCAGAGGGATGTGCATTATGCATGTTTGAACCACAGGGAAAGCAGTCCGAGTTCAGCTGGACTCTGCTTCCTTCAGCAAGGACATATGTCCAACTGGTTCCCGTGAAATGAAGAACCGCTGAAGCAATTTAATTGTGAAAGGATTAATTATGTTAGCCATCTTTCTTTCCTTTTCCTTTTCACTGACTTATTTGCACAAGTACACAGCCATAGGTGGAGTCAGCCTGACAGAGATGCAAAACAAGTTCATTGCATTTCTCCTTTAACTTTTTCCACGCTTTGTTTTTGGGGCGTCATACTCAGCCCTCCTGTTCCCTTCGGTTAGATAGGCATTGCCAGAGGGGAGTCGCACTTGACTGGAATCGGGTGCCAGCGATTATTTCTGTCTCTCTTGGTCTAAAGCAGGACCTGACTTCTAGAAGCCAGCCACTGATGTTTTTTCACTTGTTCCTTTGTCCTTTAAGGCTCGAACACCCTGCAGTAGAGTCCCCTTCAGAAGACGTCTGGGAGGAGATAGGTCTCCGGCTGCCATTGCTGCTGTGGAAAGGGAGTTTATTGATTTGCAGTAGCAGGGAAGGTTCTCATCTCGGGCAGTGGCTTGCTGGCCTGTTTCAGATGATAAAATCTAGCACTTGGAATGGGGCTAATAGTGGGGGGAGAGTTGGTATAGCAGTCCTGGACTGAACGGTGTGATTAGTGGGCGCAATAGCTACAGTCTGTGCTGCCAAGCCCTGGCAGATCACTTTGGAAAAATCTGTTGGCCTTGGAGTGCTGGCTTTCTTTTTTCTTCTTTTTTTTTTTTTTCCACTTAGAATAAGTATGGATAAAGATTTTAAAAACTGAAAAGCTATGGATAATTTGTGACATGTATTCCTCCCAGGCAACTGGAAAGGAAGGCTTTTGCCAAGCTAGAAACATAAACAGTGAATGCAAGTTCTGAATGTTGAAAGTGCAATCTAATAGGGTAGAAAAAACAAACGCTGCTCTCTGCTTCTTAAGGAAGGTAACATTTTCTCAGGTTTACACAGGGATCAGTATTTAACTCTGGCTAACACTTTTTGTTAAACTGTTGACCCGAGCGTGTGTTGCTGGGCTCACCATTAACGTCAGTGGGAAGAGGGTCGGATAGCTGTCATTGCTCCATTTCTGCCCTCTTTCTCGGAGGTGGGAGGAAGTCAATGTTAAAAGCATCCCAACAAGGCTATTGAAGTGAAAACCAAAAGAGCTGCTGGTTCTACAGGAAGATTATTCCCTCTAGCAAAATATGTGTGCATTGAATAATCTACAGTTCAGCTTTGCTCTGCTTCCAGTTTTTTAGCATTCTTGCAGAGCTCTCGCTGGACTGTCCGTTAACACGTTACCTTTTCCACGTTGTTGTGGGAAGTGCTGCTCTCGGTCCTGCAGCCCCTCAGCTAAAACCATGGGATATCAGCAGAAATACAGAAGCCCACACATCACCCTTCCTGCTCTCCCTCGGGGGAATTTCTTACCCTTCTATTTCCTAGACACGTCAAATGTTTTGTTCTGTAGGTAACACACTTCAGCACTTTTTTCCTAAAGGAGCTGTGTTGTACAGCTCTATCCTATCACTGTAAAACTGCAGCAATGCCAACTGATGGACACAGTTTGAGGCGAAAGTAAGCAGCTCTTTTTTTCCTTGTGTGTGTGTCTCTGTGCTTTAAAAGGAGGAGGAAGGATTAAAACTTTTACACAGTCTAGAGGTAGCTAAATCTACTAAATATTGTATGATTGTCCTTTCCATCAATAATTCAAAAAAAACTTGAGACCAAAATGACAAAAATCTCACTTGGACAGCTGTAGCTGCAGGCAGAACAGAAAGGTTTTGAGCCAGTTGTGGACTTGGTGCTTTGTTGACTGTAAAGGTTGAAGAACACCTGAGGTCCCTGCAGTCATTAAAAGAAAAGAGCAGAGCAAAGCAGAATACTGCTGCAGAAAAGGCAAAGTACATTTGACGTTCACTCCAATTGTCTTGACTGCCGTTAAGAGTGCTGAATACCTGCTGCAGCACAAGTAACGCTAGCCTGAAATGTCGGGTTAATTTAGGAATGTCCTGGGCGTAATTTTACCCTGTTTGTGTAATTTGATCGCTTAGCCCCTGCTCTCTTTTAATCACTGGATTGGATGCAGAGGCAGGAAGGTAGAACATGGGTTTCTGTCATCTGAAGATGCAGGTATTGATCCATGTGCATACAGTGCCAGCAGGAGGGTGGAAGGGCTGAGAGTCGTTACTCCAGTGCAGCAGGAGTCGTTACTCCAGTGCAGCAGGACTGGCATCAACGCGGTGCACCAGCGATGCTGGGCTGTGCCTCTCGTTCTTGGGAGGCTTCAGATCTAGCGCAGTGGTAGGTTACTGAAGTTCCGTGTTTTGTTTGTTTTTTGCCCACTGAGAGCTTGGGAAACCATCATGAGAAACTAAATTCACAAGCTAAATTAACTTTCTGGTAGTGCTAGATAGAGGATTTTTTAAAAGTATTTTAAGTTTGCGGCAGTGTTGTGATGTCTTCATTGCTTTTTAGTTTTACACTTACACATCGGAGTGAAAAGGTGTTCTGAACAAGAAAGCAATTCTAGTGTTTCAAGTGAATTTGGTCTATTTTTCTGCATGGGAGATGTGTCAAGTGACTTTTTTTTTTCTTTTTCAAGGAAATTAAAAAAAAGCTTTACTCCATACTTGATAACTTTTGGTACGAGATGCAGCTGGGTGGCACCTCTTAAATTCAGTAGAGACTTTCTTCAATCCTTGTGTCATTATCAGAAGGATGTATTCCTGAATTCTCACTTCTCTTCAGAAAAAGAACAGAAGATAGTGCAAATGAAAGAGCAAAAGGGTAGTTTTATTGTTTGATAAAATACTTGTAGATGTATGAAAGGATGTGTCAATCACCTCTTTGCTTTTCATCTGCTGTGGTTTGGACCCTCAAATACTATTGGCGTAGTCTAGTACTCATAGAAATTGATGGATTTCTTTATGAAGTATTTCAGTCAACTTCACGTGTTGTCCTTTCTCATACTATGCATGTCAGAAATAACTTACCTTATTTCCGAGTGTACTAAACTCTGTTCCCCTAACAGGGAAGGTGCTAAAGCCACCTTGACAGTAAGTGTCTGTTGTCTGTGTTCTCAGAGAAGATGCTCCACTCATTCATGTGTCGCATCTTATTCAGTAATACTACTGCTGAGGTTGGAATAACCACCATGAGAAACCGAAGGAATGCTAGGAAGAGGATGAAATTACCAAAGGGACATTACTAGCTGAGGAGATGCAGTGTCTTTCTGTGAAGAACTTGACCAGGCTTCAGGATGCATTGGTACAAAGATTAAAGTATTTGACTTAGAAACCCAAATCTACCTTCTGGAACTTAGTTATTGATGGATGCAAATTTAATTCCCATCTGGAATGGGTTTATGTGTTGGCCTTAAAAACACTCATGTTATACGTTCAAGAATCTCTTCCTTGAAATTTCCTCTATTTCTGTAATTTAAAATGAACATAGTGGCTGAAAGAGCAGAATATTCAGTTTACAGTTCTGGTCTTTGTAATCACAAATTGTTCTCGCTGTACTTCTGGCTGAAGTGAGCAGATTGTAAAAGCCTTGTCACATGAAACTTTCAGCCCAATTTTATGCTGCTACATAGTCTGGAGGAAAAATTTTTCTTTTCTTAAATTCTTACCTGAACTTCATTGATACAAAGGTTTTCACTGTCTACTAACCTGCAAACCTCCAACGTATATGCGAGCAATTCTGTTAAACATCAAAGAAATTACTCAGGTGAATAACTCTAAAAGATCACTTCCTTTAAAGTGTGCAGATAAAATTCTGATCATTTCTCAGAGCTCTGTTTGAACTCGATGCTTCTGAAAGCAGAGGATAAAATCGTGGTTGGACATGATTGACATTTTGATGCCATGTATTGTCTGACTTCTTCCATTGGCCCACAGATCAATTCTTAGGCAAGTAGGACATGGTCTTGAGACCCAATTTCTCACTCCACTTCAGGCTGGAAGTGAGTTCAGATTGTTGTTGTTCTTCTAGGACCTGGCCCAAGTTCTGTGAAGCCCCTTGGGCTTTAAGATGAGCTGTCTGTGAAAAAGTCAGAGGTTTGCCAGGCATAGTCCATTGTACCCTGAAGCCAGCTACTGCCTTTGCAACTGGCCTTTGAGGGTTTTTATCTTAGAATAAAAAGTAGTGTGTTTAAATCTCAAACTGTCAAAACTTCCTCTTTAATGTACTTTAGATTAAGGCCTTTACTGCTGACATTCTGCTAGCTTTTAAGTAAATCTGTTACACGAGTAGTTAATGCAAATAGCTAGTTTAATAGGAAACACTTTCCTTTAAGCAACAAGGCTAAGGATGTAAGTAGTGTGTTTCCTTTAATGTGTTGTAGCTGTGTTATATATTTCATACATTTTAATGTAATTATAGGTACAAATTGTTCACATTTGGTCTTATGAAGCCCTGAAAAGTTACATCTCGTGAGTCAGCATGTAATTTCCTTTTGCGCAAATTGCAGAATTATGCATTGGAGCTAAGTACATCGAATAATGGTAATTTACAATTGAATTCCTATGGATTTACATATTACAATCACATTAATGCCAAAGGAATCCACAATGTTGTCAAATAGGTTAATAATGGTTAATGTTAGCACAGAGAATACCAATGGAATTAATAACGATTAACCACTTTAAATATATGCAAAATTATGCAGCTACCTTGAAATTATGTAAATTACAAAAATGTCATGGAAAGTAAAGCCTGGAAACGGAATTAAATGTCTCTGTTGTGAAGGGTTACCTGTACACAACCTGCGGCTTTCCTAGGGAGCTCTGTTAGCATCGGAAAACTGCTGGAAATTTAACACTCTTGAAACTGTAGAATTTTTCTTTCCTTCCAGTCATTTAGGCTCATAGTTCTGGTGTCTTCTCCATTCCTCTTTCTTGCAACACACGGTTATTAGTGTGACAGGATTATGTACTTACTCACGTGCACCATCCTAAAAATTCCTTTTCATCAGTTCTTCACTGTTAAGACCACTGGTCACGAAGTGCTGTAAGAGACTCCCAGGGACTCGAAACTGGTTCATAAGTAACTTGGCTGTCTTCATTCTAATCTTTCCCAAAATAGAGTTTGTCCATGGGAAGCTTCAGAGAGAAGCAACCAAAAATAGATGTTGAGAAATTGGTACTCCTCGGAGATGAAACCTTAAATCTAGACACCTTGGCACTGTGGTGTCAATGTGGCAACTTTCAGCGCAGGCTCCTTTCAGTGGCTGTTTCCCCTTGTTTGCATACAGCCAGGTGTGCTCAGCCTGGGTAGAGAGAGCCTCTTCTGCCATCGGCTGGGGTGAGGCCACCACTAGGAGCAGAGGTGACTGGAGCCTCGCTTCCACAATTCAGCCGTGTTAAGCTAGCTGGTGCATGGACATAGTCAGCCTTGCACCCATCTGGAGGACAACAAGGACCTCTCCTTTGGGGGCTGTGTCCAGGGGGGCAGCAGAGTCTGAGCAAGGAACAGGGGCTCCCACGTGGGTAAACTGGCACTGACGTGCTAACCTGCAGCTGTGTTCAGACTTTGTGGGTGCTTGTGACACTGTCTCAGCATTCAGCTCCTGCAGTATCCACACGTGGGTCGATGCAGTGACATGAAAAACTTGCTTGTATTCTGTTTAATGAACTGGTGCTGTAAGCTTTCTTTAGGTCTCTTCTAAGAAGAGAATGCAGATACGTTCTGGAGCACACGGAGTGGGGAAATAAATGGCACTGCAAACGGATAAGTTATTTGTGCAGTCATTAATATTTAACCGCCCTTTTTCACAGGCTATTACCACTTGAATTTGTAGTATGTGAAAGCTGTCCTGATTTGGATGAAACATACATTCGGTCCTGGCAGACTTGAAAGGTGCTCAGATTCTATTTCCTGGATCACAGTACAAGTAGTGTATTTGAGACACGCTTACAACTGAAAAGCGTTTAGCCTTGGCAGCCCAGGCTTTGCCACAGACTTTGATTAGCTGGGGTAAGACTTAACCTCATACAGAAGTTTGGAGGGGTTTTTGGTGTCTGTATTTTACCCTTCTGCTCAGCATGAGTCAATGGAGCTGTATCAGTATGTATTAATGCTTCAGCCAAAGAAGGGACCGATTTTGCTCATTGTTTCGGCATGTTCAGAGTGGATGGCCACATCCGCAGAACAATGAGGCTGAACCAAACATTGAGACTTCACACCTGCTTTTAAAAAGAGAGAAGGATGAAATAAAATATGTTCGTTTCTTTCTGTTCTGTTCAGAGCAGGCGATTGCTGTCTGTGGAAAAGGATGCTGTATGGGAGTGCCTTCCTGCCAAAAGTTGGCCTTAATTCATTATCTTGGTTTCTTTTTTAAAAAATTATTTTTATGACATAGGAAAAAGAATTAATCCATGACACCACCTGGTCTCTATGTAAGCAAATGGCTAATAAGCCAGACCCAGAAAGCAGCTGGTTTTCTTTCTTCACCAGAAAAACAAAAGTATGCCTAAGCTTTGATTTAGGACAACCTTTTGATGAACAGGAACAGTATAAGGAAAAACATTTTTCTAGTCAATTTGCACATTTTATGGGGATCTGTCTAGAAGGTGGCTGTTAAGGGAAGATAAGGATTCTAATTTTGTAATTGAGTGCACTCTGAGAAGACAATTAGGAGCTAATGTGATAAGTAATTGTAAATTATAACAGCAGAAGAAACCTGATTCACAGTCCTCTGTGGAAACTGTATTTGTGTATTCAAATGATGCATCTGTATTTTTATTCCCTCTGCATGTACACTTTATTTAGTAAAGCTAAAAAAGATTTCTGTGTAGTTTTGATTAAAAAGAGAAGGAATCAAAAAGTGCTGGAATGCAGATGCATCTCAGCCTCGCGCTAATCTCAGTGCAGTACTGGAACAATGCTAGGCAGGATAACAACTTGGCAGCGCTGCCACTTCTAAAGAATTGCATGGGTACGGTGTCTGGTGTCCCTAGGCTTACGGGTTTTACAGGATTTGATCTATGGCTCCTTGTCAGGGATAAATGCCCAAGTCTGTGGAGAGCAGGAGGAAGTTTTACTGCCTTTGTGACAGGTAGAGAACGGCACTGGGGTCTGTCTGCGTAAACCCTCGTGGTGCAGGTTACAGCAACACGTACAACGGTGGAGCTGAAGCCTCAGGCTGAGGAAAGATGCTTCTTTGATTATGGTGCTGCCTTATTGCTTGGCAGAAACGTGCACAGTTCCTGGTGTTTGCCTTGCTGTAGACTTTCCACGTAGTATTGCTTCCATTTCTGATTGCTAAAGTAGGGATAATATTTTTACTCCAGCAGAGAAACACTGATTTGTTTTTTTTTTTTTTGGGGGGGGAGCTAAGTCCTCTGCACCCCTGGGCAAGGAGCCCCAGCTGCTCTAATGCAGGTCTGCTCTGGCCCTGCACATGGTTCTGCTGTACAAAAGTGTCAGTAACACCCACCTCGTAGTGCTCCAGATAGATAAAAAGATCTTCCAGGGGCCCTCTGTCAAGTGTGGCTAGAGCAGGCACTGTTGGAGATTTAGATAAACGTTCATGGACTCTTTCTACAGTCTGCTCTGAATTTTTTTAATTATTTTGTAAAATTCTGCTTAATTCTATGAATAAACTGCTTGTGTATCTTCTCCCAAGGATTTTAACTGACGTAACAGAATTGTTTCAAGGAGCTGAAATTTTATTATTAAAACCAACACAAGGATCCTGCATTTTTATCCTCCTAAGCTTCCTTGTGAGTCTGTGCTCCAAAGATCCCATGCTAAATAATTTATTGGAGAATTGTCTAGGAATATTTGGGTGGGAGTGAGGGAATGGAGTTGAGCAGAAATCTAAAAATTTCCTGTAATACCTTGCTGAGCCAAATTCTGCTTCACAGACTGAACTGGAGGAGTACTCCAGGAGAAGTGGAAGTACCTGGAGGTATCAACAGCTGTAGACCAGCTCCCTCATCCCGGGAGGGTGTGCTGTTCTCGTACAGAAAGTGTTTTCATGGTCAGCCAGCAAATTGTTAACCCTCCTGGATAGACCTTGAGTTCTTTTCCTCTAAAATAGTTGTGTTCCTGTGGACACAAGTTCTTAAAACATTTTTCACTTAGGGCCCGTTACCTCAGGATCATTCCTGGATCTTTGTTTATGGTGCTGCCAACTTCATTTAAAGGAAATCTAATTTTATTAAAAAATACTTTAGTGGTTTATTAGGCTGATCTTAATTAGCTCAATGTGACTTCATTTAGGGATCATATTATCTGTGACTTTTTATTCCTTGGATTTTATTCCGTTTTCAGGGAGTGTTAATAAAATAGTTTTCCATGTCTTATTACAAAACTGTCACAGCAATTAATAATTTTAGTTATACAAGTGAAAGACCACATAAACAAAATTAAATATTTATGTGAATGCCTTCTCAATGTTAGATTTGGGAAAGCACCTGTAAGAAAAGATCCTTGTCCGTGGAAAAGAGACAAGGAAAATTGCTCTGCAGTTGTCCCATACCAGGTGCCAAGTCATAGTACTGGAGTCTGAAATCCACTTCAGCAAACAAACCCATTCTTGGGCAGGGAAGAGGGAAAACTCTGATTAGTTTATCACTGCTGAAATCAGCCTAGTGCTTACATCAATCAAACCTGTCATATCTCTTCTCTCCATTTCCCCAGTCTGTAGACTCTGAACTGCTTCAGATACCACAGTGCCAACTTAGCAGGTGCTGAACCTACAGTAATTTCATCTATCAGCATTTTTTTACTTGATAATAAACTTCAGCAGTAGTGGAAGCTGCTAGTACGTGGAGACTTCAGTGCCACCATAAAAACAGCATTGTAGGGAAATAGCCTTAAGCCGAGAATGGATGCGTAGTTTCAAAGTTGTTATTCGGTACCTCCGAATACAGCCAGGATGGGAGATCTGAACAGAATGCCAAATGTTATCCTTCTCTCAAGTTTTGTTGATTGATGGTGAAGGACCATGTTATGATTTAGTTGAAAACAGGCCGCTATGGTACAACCTGTCACGCAAAGCCAAACTTCCCAGGTATTGCACGTAGTTCTCTATTCAAAGCTCACTAAACTGCTATTTACTGGCAGTAGCTGTCCTCACACCAGGCAGTTTTCTCCAAACTTGCATCATTTGTCCTAGTGCCTACAGGTTCTCTTTTGGTAAATATGTGTTACAAGGAAAAATAATGTGAAGCAAGACATGAATAAACAGGAAAGATTCTTTGGCTAAAGAAAATTTAATGTTACAGGCAGGCTGGACTAAAAGAAATTGGGGCTTCTGAAATCTGAGATTTACCAAGGTGTGGGGACTGTTGACCCTGATTTTGGTTGTTTCTTGGTCTTTCAAAGG
Source organism: Buceros rhinoceros silvestris (assembly GCF_000710305.1). Classification (NCBI taxonomy): domain Eukaryota; kingdom Metazoa; phylum Chordata; class Aves; order Bucerotiformes; family Bucerotidae; genus Buceros; species Buceros rhinoceros. The sequence goes on along the minus strand of NW_010412161.1, from coordinate 237,800 downwards.
TGACTACCTTATATTGTGTAGTCTGGCAGTCTTGTTCCTGTAACTATTGTGATGGACTCTATCCATGCAGATAAGAATTCATCAGGAACACTGATAGAGGCTTTGCAGCCTGCCCTGGGCATCTGGAAAGGATACACGCCTATATTCCAAAAGCGCAGTCAGCAGGTAAAGCAGCGATACTGAACAACATCAATGCAGTGTTGCTCTGAAATCGGGTTTAAGTTTAGATCGTTGCTGTTGGAGTCTATCTTCTTTATTTCTCTAGAAATGCTCAGAATTTTCTATTAAATGTTGCTGATTCCGTCCAATATAAATCCTGACCTCTATAACATCACATCAGGCACTAAGTGGAGATCCCAGATATATACTTCTACTTCATTCAACATCACTCATTTCTGTTGTTGTAGTGTAATGTCCTGATGTGGTGACCTGCATTAAAAATATAATTTAAAACACATTTGGAGTTACTCCCACTGCTCTGCTCTGAACAACAAACACTGGTTTGGTGTATAGCATCTGTAGATTCACTGAAGCAACAACTGGGTTTTCTCTGGCGAAAATTGTGGCAGTGCGAGCCCCCGACCCCGTGCACGGAGCTTGCACAAGAGACAGGCCTTGCAGCAGCACCTGATAAGCACCTGGAGCTACTCCCTGAGGGTATCAGTGCCTGGGAGTCCGGGTTCTGTTAGCTGCATCCTGCCTGGGTTTCCTGAAAGTGACCCCAGTAAACTCTCCACCAGGGTATAAATGGAGCCCTGCCAGAGAACCACTTTTGAGATAGTTCTCTTCGAGCAGCAGGTTGTGCGGTTGGAGACTCTCCCCTCGAGTCGGGACGCCGCCCGATTGTACGTCCCCGGGATTGAGTGATCCTTACCCCAACGTTGGTAAGCGACACCCTTGGTATCATTAGGTGAGAGATTCTCCCTTTATATCAGCGAGCTGTGCAAGTTTTGGGTCTGTCCTTCCTTAGAATAGATTCCTTAGTTCTGCATAAATTTGTTGTGCAGTAAATAATCCCCAAGTGACATCCAAACCTGTACAGTTGGAGTGCCGGGCAAATTTGTTTGTAATAAATCCACGTTTTCCAGATGGCTGCTGCTGTCTGTTTTGTGGGTGCCTCCGTGACAAAAGTATAGCGTGAACAATATTAAGCTGATGTCTGCTATATAACCCCACATTAGTTGTTTTAGAAGGCTTTTATAAAGTGATGGGGCAGGTTTAGAAACTCTTCCCTTCTCTGCCGATGATAAAGTACAAAAGCCACTGCACGTGAGCTGAAGGCAGATCTGATTATTGCTACATTTAAACACTTGAATTTTGGTCTGGGCTGGTAGTATACCTGAATTCCTAGAATATTCTGCACCTAACTAAAAATATAATCTGGAGCCCATGTTTGCAATAACGAACACCTGCTTTGCAGCTGCTTTGAAGACTTCACATGTATATGAATGTATAGTGGCACTAATAAGGTTTCAGATCTCCCCTTTAAATCTGGGGACAGATCTGTGTGTGTTAAATGATTGCTATCAAGTTAGCGTAATAGAAATTATATGAGTCTTTTGGTTGCAGTTACTGAGTAAGTACAAGTTAGCAAGAGTCTCCTGTAGCTGGTCAGAATAGAAGTGTTAGTAATGGTGCTGTTCTTAGTGGGTTCATAATTACATGCAGTAATGTTAATCAGGGGAATTAATATTATATCGGTTTCACCTGAAGTAGACAAAAAAAATCTTTCAATATATTGTTCATGAAA
>NW_010412161.1:226066-235935 GCF_000710305.1 Buceros rhinoceros silvestris | reverse complement strand
GTGTGGGAATTGCTATGTGTACCCAAAAGCTGGGGCACTACCTGCTGCTTTTCTCAGATCCTTTTGGCTAATGTTGCTTTATGAACCCCATCGAGGAGCACTTTGCTATTTAAACCTCTCTTGACTGTAGAGTGATTTTAATTACGTTCAATTAAATATATCTTACTTAAGAAGAAGAAGATTTATTTCATTGATGAGAATTGCAAATGTCATCTAAAAAGGATGCTGAATTGGATTCCTCTGGAGCCTTCATTCAGAGGAGCTATCTGGGTTACAGACATACTGTTTATTAGACAATAATAGCTCGGCTATTTCTTTCTAAGCAGGTAAAAGCCTTTGGCAATTTTACACTGCTGAAATTCCTGTCACGTTCAGAACCTCTTACGGGAAGCTAAAACACCAGTATGAGATTAAGCATTAAAATCTAAAAGCTTTTTGGTTTGCCAAGATACTGCAAACTGTGATTCTTGTAAAAATACGTATACATTCTCGCATGCGGTAACGCACGTAGGCATATAGCTACTTAAAAGGAATACTTAAATTCTCCTGTGGAAATATATATACATATGTAATTAAAAAATCACGGTTGGGAATTGGTTGATTCCTATATTCTCTTCTACATTCAAATCCCTAAACCTAACTGCCTAATTACTATGAAACTTTTATTCTTTTCTACGAAAATAATTGCTGAAACCTATTGCTAAGAACATGAAGCAGCACAAATTACCCCCAGCCTATCTAAAGTCTTTGATGTACTGTTTGTTTGGAGCTTGTGCTCGCTAGAGGGGTGTGGTGCTGTGGATAATGGAGAGGTGAATCCCCTGCTAAGGAGCAGCTACCAGCTGTTTCTCTTACAACTTTAAAACATAATGATTCACTGGCAAACCACCAAAACCCATCAATTTGCTCATTACCCAAACGAGAACATAACTGATGTAGAAGGTGGTGGACTTCTGGCTGTAGTGAGCACTGAGGAGAATTTCAACTCCTCCCCTCCTCCGGAAACCAAGCCAAAATCAACCAACCAAAGCCCAAACAAGTCTTTTCCCCTTAGAATTGAAAGAAGGGGGTTACGTTTCTACTAGCTTTAATTAAAAGGACTGTTTATCTGGATGTTTAATAGCTGCTATCAATCTCTAATTTAATAATTAGCTGTCTACTATGCCTCAGACTGGACACTTTTCTTTGCTGTTCGCATGCTTTTAGTGGGACTGTGCAACTGAAATGAAAATCCCATTTCACCAAGCCAAGATCACCTCTGATTTTCAACACTGTGGGCTCTTACACTGCCAGTCAGCTGTCACCAGATTAGAACACCGGGCTAGTGCTGACCAGATGGCATTAGGACTAGTGAGTTGGGTGTGAGTGTGTGGTGTTCTCTCCTGAGTAAAAATACTCACTTGTGTACCTGTCATGATGCTGCTATGAGAATAGGAAGTGTACGCGATCAGAAAAAGGGGTCGGTGAGCAAGCTGCTTATGAAAATCAGTAGTAGACGTTATGGACGGATCTTTGACAATTACTCTATGTTTTATCTTGTTTTATCCTTTAAATTGTACTTGAAGAAATCTTCTAGTTTTCAGTCTTTGAAGAAAAGTTTATTGGTCTGTAAAATAAAGTACCTTTTCTTTCAACTATTTATTTTAAAAAAAGGTGAGTATTCCATGTTGTGACACTGTCATGGCTCGTTAGGCAGCTGGGTATTCTTTCTCTTGATACAGATGTAAGTGCCTGATGATGTAGGTCTCTATTTTATACCTGAAAACATATGAATCTGATGAACAGAATTCATAAAGGTTGTGAGGATAACATTTAGCAACCATGACTGTAATCTTTATTCCACAAGTTTACCACAGGAAATCCTGAATATAATGGCTATAAAGGATTTGGAAATTATAAACCTGTAAATACACTATTTATGACATGCTTAATATAAACATTTAACTAACACTTCATAACGATTCTTGTCTTTCTCGGGATTTTGTGGCCGCAAATTTGCAATTGCTGGTTTGGCTGCAAAAGAGTTAAAGTGTCACTGGTGTGTTCATACCCACAGTTTGGAAAAGAAGTAGAACTCCGGGATATCCTGGATGTGATCGGAGAGAGGACTTGTAGAAACAGCCCTGTTCGGAGATCAGGCGAAGGGGTTTATATATAATTTCAGCATTCCCCCGGTACTGACGCCAAGCGGTGAGTTTGACTGTGTGTGATGTGCAGGCTCTGACAGATGGAGAGGGCTGGGAAGGCTCCTGATCACGGATCTGGTTTTGAAGTGTTGCTTTTGATATCTTGAACCAAAGTCAGAACGCACGATCACTCCCGCCTCTCTCAGGGATTCAGTTACTCGAGACCTGATTCATGATGCACTTCTGAAGCAACTTTCTGGTGCTTCGTGACAAATGCTTTCAGTTACACTACTCACAGCTCAGTTAATGGAAGGGTTTTGGTGAAAAGGATTGAATTGATTTGGTTTAATGTAATGCAGAATTTTATGAAAAGTTTTTTTACTAAAGTTACATGCGTACACTGGCTTTCTTGACTGTAAGGTGTTTCCAAAACATGTAATTGCAAGTCACAGGTTCAGTTGAATGTATTTTTTGACTGTAAGTGAAAAAAAGAAAGAAAGAAAAAAGTACCAACCTGGGGGGTTGGGGGGGGAATCAAAGTTTTTTCTCCACTTTTGAGGAGATGCATCCTAGTATTTAAAGCCAGCTGGAGAATAAGAAGCTCTTGGATTCTGTGCTGACCTAGGGGCTGTCATTTTTTTTAAGACGAGATGATAATAATATTGATTTATACATTTTCTAAGCTGTAACTAAAACAATGACAATGGAAACGTTCAGTTGTGTCTAAAGTTGTGAATGTGTTCTACCGAATTTCCTTTTTGGAAGGAATCACTTCCCTGTGTAGTGTATAATTAAGAATGGGGTCTAATTGTTTTCACAATCCGGTGAATGAAGGCAGTCATCTGGAGGAAAGAGGGGGAAGAAAAGCGAAAGAATGTATAAATGTGTAAATATTCACAAATACTCAGTTTTCAAATATGATGTTTTGGCCCTGTTAAGGCTTATCACAGCCATTACAGTTGTTAGTGAGAGAAAGGCACTTGCAGGAAGTAATTTTTCCCTCCCTCTCCTGAGTGGCGGTGGGAGGGAATTCACACTGTGAATGAAGACACTGGATTTCGAAGCAGCTCAAGGACAGGGAAGTGTATCTTGCTGTCAACAAGAGATCGTTGATTCCCTGAAGAACTCAGAGAAGTGTTTCCTGGGTGTTATCTACTCCTGAGATCTAGCAATGGGAGACTGAGGGATTGATCTCCTCTCAAAGGAGTAGGTTTATTAAAGTATTACTAAAGCACTTCTATTGAAGTATAAATGAAAAACTAATTCCTTTAACAGAAGCATGATTGTGTACTGAAAGAGGGAATTATGACCCCAGCATTGCCGCCCTAGGTTTATCTAAACATAGTCACGCTTCTCCCTTGCACTTGTAATATTGTTGTGTTGAAAAAAGTTGAAGCAGCTTTAAAGAAGTGAAAAATAAGTTTCCCTTAAGCTATGAAATTCAGAGCTGTAAAATTTTTTTTTTTTGCCTGTTTATTTCTTTTTAGAAAAGCACTAGAGATTAAGCTTCTCTGGAAGGTATGAAAATACTCCATTGGGTGTGGTGACTGCTCTAGGTAAGAGTTAAATAATGAGATTAGAGCTGGTAGCACTTCAGAGTGCACACAGAGAGGGCTGTGTGTGAGTTGGCAGGCAGGGTGTTACAGGAAAGCCCTCTAGCCTCTCACTTTTAAGACCACACAGCTAAAGTTCCATGGAAAAATATTTTCAGTGTTGTGTGAATTCCAGTGCTCTGTGATTCCTGTGACCACTCAGTTTCTGTGTGATTTGGCTCAAGCTGCTGTTTGACGTGTTCTTCTACTCACACTGAGCGTGAAGGAGAGTCACCAGAGGTCAGAATGAGACTGGGACGTAGCAGTAACATGTTTGAGTCTGCCTTGTTACTCATGCGATGAATGTGTGGATATTCTGAGGCAAAGGCTTTTCCAAGCCATCAGTGGGGCGAGAAAGGCCAAAACGTGGTACTGAAAGTACGCCTGGGTAATGAAAGTACTAAGCTGATTATGTTGGCAACCACCCCCCTCCCCAAACTTCCAGAGGTGTGCCACTAACATGGCAGGGTTTTCCCAAACGGTGCATCTATTCGTTGTTTGAAGTTTCAGATGAAAGAAAAAGAGGGAGGTGGAAAAGGAACGGTGTCTAGATGGCAACTGGCTATTCCCTGCTAACAGGGTTTATGTTAACATATTTTAGTTTAATAGGGTTTTTAAATGTCAGCCAATTACTCCTTGGTATTATTAGTGTTTTAGCAGGCCAGACATAAATTAGGGTGTATTAGAATTTGAAGCTCTTGAAGAGCTCTACAGGTTATTTGCTCAGGGCTTCATGGGCATCAATTTGGTGCACACATCTAATTATCATCATAAGCGAGTGTGTATGGAATGTTCCAGCGCGTGAATCTCTAATACTGAGTAATTCCTTATAAAAATGAGGCAGCCCATATGGGTGAACAGATGAGAGGCTGATAAACACTGTGAAATAGAGCGGATGTATGAGTTATGCCAAAGGTTCTTCACTCCTGGCATTTCCTGTCTATGAGGAGAGAGAATTAGTTTGTCAGACACCTCTGAAATTCTGGGTACTAGGGACAACGATGGTGTTCCAAACCGAGTCACTGTATTACTACAGGAGGAGACGCTGTTTTAAGGCTGTATTTGTGGCGGATGCTGTAATGGTAGAACAATCGTGAAGGGCGTGTTGGATTGCTACGCTGGTGAATGTCATCTAAACAATGGAGCAGAACGTTTCTTTGACAGTGCTCGCTGTCGTAGCTTTGTTTCTATTGTTCAAAATAATTGATGTATATTGAATAATTTTGTGTAATGCGTATTGCAGCTAGAGAAAGACGGTTGCTTATTATAGCCTGATTGACTTGAAGCGTTCATTCTAGATGCGATGCGCTATAGCTGAGAAAGTAAGAAAGCACAAGTACTTCAGTGGTGATGAATGACTTTATTAATTTGTGATGAGTTTCTGAAGACAGATGTAGAGGATGGATACATAGAATATTGGCTTGTATGTAAACAATCTGAGAGTCACGTGTTTCAAGTGTTTGTAAAACTTTAGGTTTTGCGTGATTGGGTTTTGTAATAAGGCTTAATGCCTTACAAGATCATAAATTATTTTAAGAGATTGTTGCTGGCAACAACATCTTGATGTGTGAGCAGGTTTTGCGCTCTCTTCCCCTGCCCCTGACTTGACTGGCCTTTGGATTCTGCTGTGTGGAGTGAATCTTTGTTCACTTACGCTGGGTGCCCGTGCAGCCGGGGCAGAGGGACTTAGCAAAGCTGAGCTTCGCCTTTTATTCCTTGCTATGGTGAGGAAAGGCTTATTCAGTGAAGGCCAGTACGCTTGTTTTGGACCTGAACTGTCACACGTGTGCCCACAGATTAATCAAGCCTAAACAAACACTCATTTACCTTGCCATATCTTGTAACAAAACTGTAATGCCTCACGTTCTGACACACATAGGTGTTAAGAGTAGAGGTAGCAGAGATGGAGTCTGCGGCTAATTCTGCTGTTTTACAGTCAGAGGAAACCCTGGTTGCCTTCCTGCAGCTAGAGACAGAGTTCTTAATGCAATAACCTGATTGACTGTATTTGATACTGTTCAGGAAGGCTTCTTTGCCGCAAAATTGGAAGGGGTGTTTTGGGATGTGGGTATCAGAAGTGTATCACAGCACACCCAGCTAGTGTTTCTATCAGCATTAGAGTCAGCAAGATTTATTTCAAAGCTACGGCTTATTGGAGAAACCCACCCTATTAAATGTCTATTATCAGCAGTGGCAAGGAGGAGATGGAATTGCTTGTGCTCAGCAAAGAAATGAAACCCAGATTGTTATATACAGGCTACGATAGGTACCGATTTCTTAGCATAAAGACTGCTTGGCTACTCGGGATTTGTTACCAGTCAGTTAAAATGTATTGAATGAAAAGGTGAATGTGTCCAAAGGATTTGCAAGTACAATAGATGGAAGTGTATGTTTTATCAGAATTAATGAAAAGCAATGGGGAGATAACTTGCAGTGAATAATTTACTCATGGAAGTTCCTTTTTGTTCATAAATTTGTTGCAAACAGATGGCAATAGTCTAGAATGCATTTGAACTTGTTCTTGTAACTTCTCTGAATAATTCTTCCTCAGGGGCTCACCAGCAAGGTGGAGGCATTTTGTATAATTGGAGCAATTTTGACTGGCTCACCTGTGTCACCAGAGATCCTGCTAGCTGCTTAGAGCAGGAAACTCCTGGTGCACTGCTCTCCGTTCAAACCCAGGCGAATTCCCTGCCGTATCCTGCCAACTTACTGTATATAGACAGTACTTTTATCTGAGGGCCAGGGGGGGATCAGCAGAGCACAAGTAATGAAACTTGATGTGCAGAAGGGGGAACTTCTTCATTTCCATTACAGATTTCTCTCAGGGTGAAGGCAGGTGAGCAGCTCCCAGTGTGACCGCACGGCTCGCCTGCCTGCTGGTGAGGGGAGAAGCACCGAGGAGCAAGGTCTCGGTGTGCGTGAGAAGGGAGGAGGGCGTGGAAAGGGTGATAATTAATCTGTCAAATAGCAGGAGCTCTTGCTGCCTTGCAAACCACAGTAATCTGTAATTGCTGCTCATAGCACGTGCGTATCAGCTTCTCGTGGTGTCAGCCGGGAAGAGGGGGGTCAGCAAGCTGCAGGCCTTTTGGAGCACTCTGGATAGTAATGTGCTCCCAGTGCTGTGCTGGGAGAGGCTATTCTTAACTCCTGGCTGCTACTGGATTCTGAAGGCAGTGGGACCTGGCAAGTGCTGCCTCATGCAGAATGAAGTGCTGAAGACAAAACCGCTGGCAGCAGTTGGCCTTTTTTGAGGAGCGTTTCCTGATGACCATTGGGTTTCTGCTTATCGTGTACCTTGCGAAATAAATGTAATCTGGCACGTCTTCCTGGGACCATTGCTGCTCCTTGTGCCAGTCAGTCCAAGGAGGAAAGAGGGTGAAGTGCCCTTTACAATCTCCGTAGGTCTGACGGCACTTGTTGCTGTGTCTCTGAAAGCCAATGAATGCTAGAGGTTTGTGAGCCAGTCACTTAAGGGTATGCTTAAGCAGTTTGTAAGATCAATGAGGCCAAATTTTTCATTAAAGGAGGAAAAAAAAAAAAAGGAGCAGACAATGTCAGAACACTCCTTTGACTGGCTTTGTTTTTTTCCTCTAGTAATGTGTGCATGATCTCTTATAGGCAGGACGCTCTGTCATACTAGGTTGTTTACAGCTATCTCCATGTAATATTTAATAATAACTCTGTCAATATTGCTGGAGAGGTGTATGCTTTGTTTTCCTGGAGATGCTTAGGAAGTGTTCAGGAGTAAGTAATATTGCATAATATAAATTCATGCTCTATCCAAGAGGGCTGTGTCTAAAGTGCATAGAATTAGGTTTCACAAAATATCTTTATTGCTGTAACTATTTTTTGTAGTTCATTTGTTAAGCTAAGTAATGATGTATAGCTGCTTACACTAAGGTAACAACAGTTCTTCCACATTATTCATACTTACAATCTCCTCTCCTTCCTCTTCAATATCAGGACTCGTTGAGGGCTTTGTTAAAAGAAGTCTCAGTGATACCTCGGTAACAGTTTATTTTTTTAAAGAAAGCGAGCAAAATTAAACCTAGGAAAAACGCTATTGTAACTCTTAGCAAAAGAAATAAGTGAGTCAGCATTGAAAAAAAGCCTCCTCTGAACGACTGCTGGGATTACTTTTTCTTTCAAAAATCAGACCTGAGAAAACACTGGTACCATAGAGAGAAATAGTCTGAAGGCCTAAATAAAAATTAATTTCTAAGAGAAACATCACCTTTGAAACAGGACCACAGTAGAAATTGCTTAGGAACATTGCACTGTTAGTGACAAAGGTAAAATCTGGAGACTAGATCTCCAGCTACCACAAAGGAGAACAGCCAGTGCTTGACTTGTGCTTGTGTAACTCTTCTAGATCATTCTGAGTGTATGAACTCGTGGATTTCAGAAATCACATGGTGGAAATCCTTCCCTCTAATCAAGGAAAGACAACTCAGTGGTAAAAAGAAAAGAAATAAAAAACCAACCAAACAAAATCGAAAACGCAAACAGATCAAGCAACCAAACCCCCCTTGTCTGACAGTCCTCCTCTGTGGTGGAGCCAAGGCAATTTCCCATTGCCCAAGTCTGTGGAGAGGGCCCCTACCACACAGCCTTGGTCGTCGTGGCCCAAGGGGTTGGTTAAATTTTGATACTCTTTGGAGCTTATGAGGTGCTGAGTGAATTTCTCTGTGTCTGAGCACACTGGAGGGTATGGCTAGTTGGGGACAGCTGAAGTTATCTGCACGTTTCTTCCTTTGATACTATTTCCTGTCAAAGATTTATGCAGCATAACTGTTATATTAAATACAAGGTTTGATATGGCTGGAGTCCTGCAGCTTTCAGACCTGTTACAGGCGAGGCTATTTGCTGTGTTAGAGGGCAAATCAGTGTTGGGGCACGATACCACCGGCATCCCAAAGTTCTACTTCATATTTTAAAGCTTGTTTACGTAGAAGGGTTAAATTTGGTTTTTAAAGTCACTGTGCTGCAACGTGGTGCTCCAGCCTACTGCGGAGCTTTGTATACTGTGCTAAAGCCCAGACTACAACCAGCCTTCCCTCCCCGCTACAGCAGCGATGCAGCTGCTGGAGCCTTCTGTGTCTTTGCAGAGTGCAGAATTGCTCACGCTGGTCCTTATGTGGTGCTTTAAGGAAATCCTACCACTTCCTCCACCCCCGTACGTTCTAATGCAAGGTCAATGGTTTCTCCTTTGGTTGCTCTTGTCATGGATTACCTCATGGTCCTTCAGATAGCCCAAACTGGGTGGCACTGAGAAGACGAGTTCTCAGCAATTGATACTTTCAGAATAGGGTATATGACGAGAGCAATAAACATGCAGCTGCTTCTGAGACAGCTCATGGAAATGGAAGTGCTTTAACTGACAGTGTTTTCAGTAGCATGGGCCCCGGGGAGTCTCAGACAAAGGAAATACTCCACAAGACTTCAGGAAACAGTCCTATTCAATTATTCATATTTTCACTGGGTTTCCATTTTTTTGAGAATGCCATAAATTGTTTGACAGAGACTCGGTTTAGTTTTGAGTGTTTCTGTATGATTACTTTTGTTTAAAGAACATTAGAAAGGTTCTTTGAACGGGGACTATGCTGTGAATTTCAAAGGGTTAGGGACTGCCTGGAAGCGAGATGGATTTGGAAGCTCAAACCCTATAGCAAAATCTTAGTTCTTGTGTCCACCATGAAAATTAACCTGCAAACAGCTTATGAGCAAACAAGGTAAATTAGATTTTTCCCTTATGTGCTAGAATATGCACACTTAATTCAGGAAGGTGATACGTGGGCTGAAAGTCAGATACCACAAGATACTAAAGTTCTGGGAAGAAAGACAAGTGAGCAGAGGATGTTATTATCAAATAACAGGTGCCTTGCAAATATGCCAGAGCGCTATGGTATTGCGTCACCACCTATTTGTTTTGTAGCTTCTTTAGCAGTTTTGACAAAACTGGCAGCTGAAGCTAAGTTTTATTCTGTTAAAATGACGTACTATTTCTTGACTTGCCTGTGCTCGATGTCCTTATTTAAAATACATCATCTGGAACATGGAGCTGTCATGCTTTTCTGTTTTGTAACCTCATTTTATGAAAAGAAGAAAGTATGGGGATCAGCCCTTTTTTATGTAGGCATAAGGAGCA
>NW_010412161.1:207564-225980 GCF_000710305.1 Buceros rhinoceros silvestris | reverse complement strand
TGGTTCTGGGACAGCTGGGGTGCCGGGAGGTAATCGGAAATACTGCGTGTGGGCCTTGGTAATGGGCGTTTACTGTATGAAGATGTGAGTTTAAAGGTGGTTTCTTTAGAGACAGGGTGAGAGGAGGAGGGTGTGCTTGAGATGGGAAATGCTTGTTGTGGAACAGAGGACTTGACTTTCTAGAATGACCTCTTGTTGACTTTATCTGACCGTCTCTTGAGGAAGAGAGGACTTTCTTGCCCAACAGGAGGGAATCCTAGTGGGAGCTGCCCTAGATGTGCAGACACTTCCTCTGGTCTCTTGAAAAATTAAGGCTGCCTTAGTTATCCCCAGGAGACAGTGATCTCCAAGTAAGAGAGACATATGTTAATGCTGTCTGTTTTAATGTCGTCTTTTTCTTATGTCTTGCTCCTACTGGGAGAATAAACTATTTTGGGTATGAGCAGATTCTTTGTTTCTGGTGCGCAGCAGGAGGAGCAGCATGTGTCAAACACAGTCAGACGTAGCGTACACAGGGAACTTGTAGGACGTGGTCCAGGAACGGTGAAAGGACCAAATCTTGGCACAGCATAGTGGGAAGGGAGAGGGGAGCGTGTGACTCTGAAGACAACAGATTGCAAACCAAACTTCTTTGAAATTCCCGGTTACTAGGCCTCTCAGGGACTCACCAGGTGAGTTATCCATGAGGCAGGATGGAAATATAGGTCTCCTCTGGTCCACATAGTTACGTAAATTTTGACTTTTTGGTTTTAAAACAGTATTTCTCTACTTTATAAAGGGTGACTTACAAAAATAATAGAACTATTTATTTTAATAAGTGATGGTGATATTTTAATAAACTAATTCATAACACGATTAACACAGACTATCTTTAGAGCTTCATAATTTCAAAAATGAACCAATATGAGGGCAAAGGAAAAATTTTTTGCAGTTTTTTCTGTGGACATAACACACGTTTTATTTTGATTTTTGTTCTATTAAAACTTACAATTTTCTTACTACTGCTTTTATAGTGCAGTAGTTTTCTGGCATTTGATTTTGGGGCAAATATTCATTATGGTAGAAGAAATGCAAAGTGTTGCTACTTGTTTATGTGTTGTGATTTGATTATTGAAGAAACTGAGTCTAATTAATATTACAGTACATTCAGACTTCTGAGTGCAAGCCAGAAACATCCTTATGATCCCCTCAATGTTCTTCTGATTTGGCAATCTGTTGCTGAAGTAGTTTGCAAGTTACTAATTATTCTTGTAGTTTAGTACTTTAAGGTGGATGGTAGAGCTTTAAGGTGGATGGTAGAGCTGTGTAAGAATCACAAGTGCTTGCCTAGCCTTTTTTTCTTCTAGTAGATTAGTATCTACATGTTCCAGCCGTGGATGCGACAGAAGATTTTAGGTGACTTCAGAGACGTGCTTGTGAGAAGACATTTTATGTGTTAACAGGTTGTCTTGCAAAAGGAATCTTTCTTCCCATCCACTTCAGGCAAGAGCTACGTAGATTAGGATTTCCTTAGTTCCCCTGGTCTGACACAAAGGCAGTGTAAACCAGAAGGCTCTTGGCAGTCACAGACTGCGCATCAAGCCTTGCACGATGTAAATTTTACTGGATGATTGGAAAATTTTTCATAGTCCAGCACAGGAGACATCTCCCACTAACCATGGCGTAAAGAGAATGGAAATCCACAGCAATGAAATAACAGTTCTCATGAGTCGCTGCAAAGGCACTTGAGAAGCAAAGCTTGTGGAGTTTTGGCTGAAATGTTTGTGATACCTCACAATTTAAACAGCATTCCTTCCTGATATGAGACGCAAAACATCGGAAGAAATAAGAGTACGCCAGGAAAGATGCGTTTGTATTGAAATGGGATTCAACTGTTGTGAAAATCGAGGAAATGGGATGTATGATTGCTCCCATCTTATGACCCTTTAATCTGTACTTCTTTGTGAGGTTAACACCTGAGGGAGATCAGCAAATACAAACAGGAAAGGCACTGGGCGAAGGGAAGTGTAGACTTGTTTGATTTCCAAGTTAGGGTGGTCTAAGGAGGCACAAAGAGTGAGAAATGGGCTTACTGTGCGGTGTACGTTTAACGAAATTGTAAGAGTCTCTCTCAAGGCACAGGCTCCTAATGTCTGAAGTGTTGTCAAAAGATTAGAACGGGGCAATGGAAGAGAAGACAAAGGAGAGATGCAAAGATGTAAGAGAATGGGGGGAGGGGGTAGAAGATAGGGCGAAGGAAAAGTTTGGAAGCAGTGTTGAAAAATTCTTTAGGTGAACGTCGTAAGGTGTTGCTGAACAGATAGTTAATCATTTATTGCGAGGCCTGTGGTCTCTTCTTGAACGGGAGCTGAAGGGAGTATGGTGCGCTGAATTAATGCTCGAGCCCACAGGCCGTAATTAAATATGAAATCAGGCCCTCATCCAAATGTGTTTGATACCTATGCCCTAAGCACCAACATCTATGAAGTCAATCAAATGTGATGTCGTTGTCATACTTCTCATGCCAAGCAGTAATGAGAAATTATGCATCGTTTTTGCTCGAGGTATCTGTTACGTGTGTGACTGGTACTTACTTGTTACATACAGGCAGCATCACAATGAACTTCCATTAAGAATAATGTTGACTGTTGATTTACTACAAAGCGTATTTTGATTAAATTTAGTATTTTGGATAGGACATGATAATTATCTGGTGTTGATATTAAATTTTGTAGGCCTGAAGTTTACAAACAAATCCCACATCTTTGTTAGGCACATTAGCAATTGAAATACCCTCCTAAATCACTGCCTGAGTAACCGGTGAATCTCTGCAATCAATTTTTCTTTTCTTAAAAAATAAGTTTTGGAGGAATTTACGTAATTGGCCATGCTTGGTAAAAGTCTTGATGTATAATGTTGTCTTTTCACTGCACTGCTACCTGGAATCGTGATGAAGTGTCAACATGCAGCAGGTAAATATAAAACAAGCATTTAGTAAAGGATGCAGCTGATCCCATGAGGTGAGAAATGTCATCTAGTGGTGTTATAATTTGAAGTGGTTTTATAATTTGATGTAGGCTTTCACTGTGAAGGACATGAGAGAAAAGGACAGAACTCCATTGCATTAAACAGCTTTAATTTCACTCAACTTCAAAGTGCGATTTGCACTGAGAAGTGTGTTTGAAACAGAGTGAGAGTGACACAAATGAACATCCTCACTTCTGGTTGAAAATCCGTGGAGCTCGCTGCATGGAGTTGGTGGGGGCTAATCCTGGGTAAAGGTCTGAGTTTCTCAGTAGCTTTATAGTGTTCCAACTGCTGCCCTGCCCTGCAAGCTGCCATGATCGAATTAGGCAGCAGGATTTTACCTGCACACCCTCTAGTAGATTATGTGGGAGTCGTGTCATTTCGCTGTTCAAGTTCTGAGTGACATGGCCAGTGTTGTCCTACTCTTCAGCATGTGCTCCCAAAGTTGTCACCGTCAGTAGTACGCGCTCCCTAACACCACCATAGTGGTGGATAGTCCCATGGTCCTCACCACGATGTGCTTGAGACTACAGGTTTTGTAACATACGTAGTGCTGGGTATCATACTACTGCTGTGATCTGTGTTTCACATGTGTCTAATAAAAAATGCAGGTCTGATTTTAGACACTGGTCTGAGACACAGTGCCTCACGCCAGGACAGTGCCTTCCCTTAAAATACAGCATTTATAAGGAAAAAAATGAAATTACATGCTTGCTGTGAGCTGCTTCAAAATCTGTTGTATTTGAATAAGAAAGGATGGTAGAGCTTGGTTTAATTTTTTTTTGGTAGTGCAAGCTTTGAACATGTGTAGTCTCATCTGCAGTAAGCAAAGAAATAGGTCAGTTTTACTTTTCTGCTATGGTGTAAGCAGCTTAGATTTCGTAAGACTTCTGTCAGCTCTGCCATAACGTAGAGCCATGTGCTCACCCCAGGGCTGTGTAGGAAATGTCTGTGCAGACTGTGATGGAGCAGTTGTGATGTGGAAGTGCCCTGCCCAGACACTGGTGGTGTCTCCAGCATCTCTTTCAGACGCACATCTTCCGTGCTTGCCTCTGGAAACAGATGCAGTGAGTGATAATCTGCTTTCCAGTATCTTCTGTGCTCTGCGTGGTAGCTGTCCTAAGACCTCATCTCTGCAGGCGCTGTGATGAGGTTACTGTAATACGCCTTGGGCTTTTACAGATAAAATGCCCGTTGGTATGTTTAGGAACCTGTGTTTACCCTCTCTCCACAGTGATGTCTGCTGTACTGAATGCTCCTTTTATTCCAGCAGTTCCTTGTGAGAAGATAACAAGAATATCTCACAGCAGCCTGGCCATTTTGTAAGACGTGACTCACGGCCCAGAGCTGACTAATGTCATCTGAGCAATGCTCTGTAATACCCCCAGCTGTCGATTGTTAAGGAAAGAAGTTCAAATAAGGCTGCAAGGGTGGTGAGAGATGTGATACAGCTATCAGTGAACTCTGTGCTGCATGTGGTGTCAGCGCGAGGATCTTAAATCACAGCAGAAGCCTGGAGTTCCTGATTGCCATTCTTCTGTATGTATGTTAGGGAACCTCTGGATTCTTGTGAATGGAGTTCACTCTGTGGACAGGCAGTTCACTAATTCTTTGAAAAAAAAATAAAAATTGCCTAGTGGAACTGAAGAGTTATCTTATGGCATGATACACAGGCAGAGCTGGGGTATTTTTGCTTTGTGTTTGAGCCGTGACTATATCATTAAAAACAAACTTCATTCATCATCTTTTTCTACTTGAAAGAATTAGCCATGGCTGTTGTGTATTCTAATTCCAATTCTTTATTTTTAATCTGCTGGGGTTTTTATGTGTACAACACATCAAAGAATCAAGCTGATGGGATTTCTGTCACTTTTCTAACATAATACAGAGTAAGAAGTAACGTAATCTGTTTGTGCGCTGTATATACTATGTTGTAAAACATCATTGTTATCCTGCCGTGGTCAATTCTGACACTTGATTGTTGTCACAGCGTTACACGTGAGTATATGAAGGAGGAGGGACAGAAAAGGTGGTGTGTAGTCAGGACAAAGCGCACTAGAGTGAGAGCTGCTCCTTTTGGAGTGTCCTTGGGTTTTCCAGAGCCTGCCTGTATGTGTGCGCTGATGAATCAGGAAGGCTTGTAAGGCTGTGAGGATTCTCTAGAGCCTTGGCTGAGGCTTCTTTCAAGCCCTTTGATTCTGTTCCCAGTAGAACGACATGATCTGCAAGAAACGTACTGATTTTTTAAAGCCTAATAGGTGAGCTTTCATTTCTGCTGAAACCACAAGGAAAAACACTTGACTTCGATGCAGGTACACTTATTTATATTTTTTTTTCCTCTTAAAATTAGCAGCTGAGTAGACTGGTGATGTCAACAGACTTAGAAGTGAGAGCAGTGGAGGTCAGCAGCCCTGTTCTGCACAGTCGCGTTCGCTCAGGTTCATTTTGCAGCTCTGTCGCTTTGCTCTCTGGGTGAGTAGGACCAGAGTGTATAGAAGGAATGGGGGCTGGATCTTATTGATCAGTAACTTCAGTAGTTCTATAAATAGAAACACTGATGGCTTCACAGAGAAGCCATTTCACTTTCTGTGGCTGATAACATAATGGATTTGGGAAAAAGTTTTATGGAAATGAAAAGTAATTAGTAGTACTGACAGAGATGCCATCTTCCACCGTTCCTATTTTTCTAAAACTCTCCTATCGACTCTGACTTGCTGTCCAGGCGAACCTCCTGATTAATGTTCGGCTTTTTCTGACCATTTGATTATTTCTGTGGGAAGGCAGCAGGAACCTGCCTTCTCCTCCGCTGAAAGCAGTGTATATTAAGGAAGCCACATGAATATCTTTGTAGCACTAACTGTGCTCTTCATGTTTAAAACGAGTGCATTGGGTTATGTGATTTCATCCCAGAAATATGCTATCTGTCATCCTGTGTGCAGCCAGAGCTGCAGAGAGAATCCATACCTCCTCACAGGTAAAGTGGTGTGGAAAGTCCTGTTGACAGTAGGCTCTTACCTGTCTACTCTATCCTTTAATTACTGGGAAGCTTGAAATGTGCACTAGACACAAGTGTTGGAAATAAGGAAGTGATCTTTCCCTTTTAATTTATTCATTTTGATATTACAGCTGTTTAATTATAAGAGGTCTGGGATGGGGGTAAACTAGACCAAAAGAATCATAGAACCATTTAGGTTGGAAAAGACCTTTAAGATCCTCATTAACCCAGCCCTGCCAAGTCACCACTAAAGCATGTCCCAAAGCACCACATCTACACACCTTTTAAACACCTCCAGGGATGGGGACTCAACTACCTTCCTGGGCAGCCTGTTTCCATCCTTCATAACCCTTTTGACGAAGAAGTTTTTTGTAATATCCAAGTATCTCGCTGGGATAAACTGGCATTACTTGGACTGCACTGAAACTGCTCTGATTTAAATCCTCTGAGAGTCTAGTCTTTTCTCTCCCATTGCTCTCGCGTGCTTTAGGAGATCTAGATATAATACCAGTTGGTTTGGTAGAAGCAAGTAGCTACAAGAAATATTTTATTCTCAACCCAATTCAAATCTTAAAATGTCATTTCCTAGACTAAAGCTTGATGGCCAAAGCTTCTCTCCCTTACCTCAGCAACAGCTTGAAGTTTTTTGAATGATGCTTCTTGAAGTTGTTTCAGCAATTCCTGAAGCTTTCCTCTGTGCTCTTTCCTGCTTTAAGCCACAGATTCTTCTGCTTCCCAAGATGTCTTGGCATATTAAAAATGAAGAGGTTTGTGTTTTCTTTCTTATGCCTCCAGTGTTTCTTATTGTGGAGGTAGTTTACCACTTGGATATTTTCAGTGATCTCATAAGATAATGAGAAATGTCTCCTGTGCTCAGGACTGAGAAGCAGAGAGAAGTCAAGCGTGTGCTGCTGCTCAGCTTGTCTGCATTTTGTAATGAAATCACAGAAGTGCTGTGCTGGAGCTGGCGTAACACAGCGTTAGACTGTGAGCTCTAGATGGCTTGTGGAACGGATGGCTTGGACACTTCACAGCAAGCAGTGACATTTAATGTCAACCAGCCATTGAACCTCCTTCTTCAAGGGGGCTCAGAAGCAGGGAAGAAAATGTCTCTGAGTATTTTTCTAGGAACAAAGGGTGTGCTTTCAGTTCTGCTCTCAGTGGCCACATGTAATGATTACCCTGAGGAACCTTGTCTGTCAAAAACATGCCACTTGTCACTGATCTCATTAAGGCTTTAATAAGGGGTATGACCCTAAGTCTTTCAATTCAGTTATGCAGATGCTGTGCCCTATGCATTTAATTAGGGAGCTTAAAAGCCACTAGTGTTTAACTCTCTAACCTGTCCCATCCCCTCTCCCATATCCCAGCCTTTGATGCTGAAACTGTAGTTGCGTTGTGGGGAGAGCAGCCAGCTGAGATAACCGAAGAGCGAAGATGGGTGATCCGTTGTGTGTGTGTGTGTACGTGTAAATACATACATATATATAAAAATGCTGCAGAGGAGGCTGAGCTAATAGGGTTCAGCCTACTCTGGGTGAGACTTGCCAGGTATTTGCCAGTGGCACAGGAGAGTTGCAGAGCACTTGAAGTAAAATCGTGGAGGAGGATTTTGGTGAAGGATTCAGTGTTGGGTTTCTTTCCACGTTCAGAATCCCACTTTTTTCTTTGTCTAAGAAAAGATTTTTTTAAATTAAAGCACAGTTTGTTTACACTTGCGCATGTCAAATTTTTGGAGAGAATCAGTACCCGTCATGTTAGTCAGAGGGATTGAGACTAGGAACAACTGTAGTGTGGTGAGAAATGGAAAATAAACTATTCTTTTTAAAAAAATTATCAATAGTAAATATTCCAGTAGGCACTGCCTTGGGATTACCAGCCAGGCAGAGGTTTGAACTGCGGGTTTTGTTTTCATATGTTTTGGGAAGATAAAATTATGCATTAACGCTGCTATAAAAACCCTCTTTTTTTTTTTTTTGACCATTGGAAAATTGTTCCCTGCAGTTTTTTTCTACTGCTTTTTTCCAGTCCAGTTTCAAATGACTCAGCTGATAGGTTTCCTCAACTGTAGGTATTAAATCTCTCCTTGAACTTTTGGCTGAGCAGCAGAATTGAGTCACAATTCCCATATATTAAAAATTAAAGACCAGATTTCCTTTGCAATTTGCATCTCCAGAATCCCTGCTGAAGTTCTGCCACTTTTTTTTTTACCGTGAGACTGGGATTATTAATGAGGTTTGTATCAAGTTAATTATATTTTAATTAAAAAAAATTACCTAAAAGACTTTAAGCCTAATATCCTAAGTCTGATAGAATTGGAAATTGGTAATTTCAGATGGGCAAGAGGAGTGTGGAGCAGCTGTTGATAGCAGCAGCAGCAAGAAGCTGGCAAATATGAAGCAACTCAGTTATCACTTGTCAGAGCTCAGATCTGTCGAACAAGAATGCTGCTGAAAGGTGTGGTTGGCTTTTTGTTGTTATTCCCCCTCCATGGAACTTCTCCTTTTAGCACAGTTACAGATTTCTGAGCAAAGTTGTGTGCAAGTGTAGCTGGGCAGCTTCAGAACCCGCCTTTTACCTGTTTCTGGGGTGCTGGAAAAAACTTTTCTTTTGAACTCTGACTGGTTTTTCCCATAAAGCAGATTATGAAGCTGTGCTGCGTGGGGGGAAAAATGTGTGTAAGATGCAAGGAATGTTGAAAAGGGCAAACACCCTTAAGCAAATGATTAAAATCAAGCTGTGTAAAATGTTACATATCTTCCCCATTTTCCTTTTTAAAGCCTCAAACAACAGAGAGGCTACATTCAGCAGATGGATAATAATAATGTCTCCTGAGGGATAAAGTTGTGGCACCTAAAATGAGCAAAACTTTGTTCCCAGACTGGCCCTTCCGAGGTACAGTTCCGATCTGCCATAGGATGATCAATACATGAGGAAGTACAGGGTCAAACCCAGTAAATCTCGTTGCCTTTCCATATGATGATCCGTGCTGCTAGAAATAAAAAGAGAGAAGGGAGGATGATGGAGCAGGAAAAAGAAGACAGGAGATATTCTGCATTATGCCTGGAAGTGCTCAAAGACTTCTTGCCTCCTGAGAGAATCTCATCTCCTGCAACTGCTGAGTTATCGTGCTGACTTTCAGAGTGGAGTTTGGAACTGATCCAATAGTTATTCCCTTTATAGGAGGCTTTCTGTCAACTCAAGATCGCTGCTTGTGGCCAGCTGCTGCAGTAAAATGAATGATAGTCCAGAGGTGTGGAAACACTTCTGTATTCTCGGGGTTTTCATTCGGTTATTTAATTGTATGGTTTGAATGAGTTCACACAGAAGGACTCCTGACTCTTGCAACCTTGGATTTTAGAAAATCACATATGAGCTGTACATTAATATCTTTGTTATTTTATATTTTTTACGATGGGGTCTCTCCTGCAGTTGAAATGTATTTTGATTCAGTAGTATATGTATATGTAATGTATCAATTACTAGTTCCACAAGCATTCTTTGGGGCTGGCCCAGTTTAATATAAAATGCAAAGTCCAAAATGATGAGTTTTTAATTTTAAACTTTGGCATTACTTGGTTGAAAGAAGGTAATTCTTGGAGATGGTATTTTCACTTTCAGTAATAAGATCATGTAGTTTTGGGCCATGAAGATATGGGAAGGAAGTTGCTTGTGTTTGAGATAGTTACAGAGCCCAGCATGGTCATGAAACAAAACAGAGCAAGGGCAAAATTATCCCCCCAGCCATTCCCAGCATTGAAAGGATAGAGAACTGGCATAAATCCACCTCTTCTGAAGAGTGAGGCACCTTGAGAGCTGGTTGTTCGGAAATTCCCTTAAGATTCTTTGTTCACAAAGCAAAAACTGTCTTAGTGTCTCCTTGTTGAGAGAGCTAGAGAACTGTCGCTGTGATTAAATGGATCATAATTCCAAGGAACTGCAAAAGTAGATGTTTGGTAACCGGGAGGTGAGGGGAGGAAAGGTAGCATGGATATTTTAATCAATCCGGTGTTTTACATCCAAGAGGGTCAAAGGGACCTGTAAAACCCAGGGCATGTGGAAGACGAGACAGGACAGAGCATAAGGAGGGACGGAGGATGGGAGACTCAATTAGACTGCAGGCGCCAAAACCAATACAGAAAACACGTGGTAAAACCAAGGGTGTAATCACAACTTCCAGATGGTATTAGAAGCTCAGCAAGGAGACAGATACCAGCACGGAAAATCACCCAGGTGTCAAGCCCAGCTTTAAGCCCTCAGTTTGGTGACCTCCCAGTGTTTTTGGTTGGGGGTGGCGGCAGACCGAATTTAAACTGACTGGGAATTGCTTTTGTTGATTTTCTTTTCTGGAGCACATTAGAAGTAATTTGCAGATACCCAGTGACCTGCAGACTGACAGGTGCACCAGCTCCAGAAACTTGCTCCTGCTGTGAACTCTAGGGCAGATGAGCTATCAGAATTGGAGAAAATGTTGACTGAAGTGCAGGAAGCTGGAGTACTTGTCCACTCCAAAGTACAGCAGAACAACGCAGTTCTCCTTTTGTCTCAAGGACAGAAAATACACTCGTATGGAAAATGGATGCTCTTTTCCAGCTGCCGCACCTGGTTAGCCTCTGCTGAACAAAGGCCAGAGAAATAACAGTCAGTAAAAGGCCAGGGATCAAATAGCTTGTTGTATTTTTCTCCTCCATGTCTCATCAATCAATGTACTAGGGGTCTAGATTTATGACATTGTTCTATACTCGAATCTTTCTAAAGTTCAGGGTTGGCTGGATGGAGCAGAGAGGATGAGATACAAATCTCTGATGCTTCTAAAGTAATTCTGTTGAAGGGAGTGTATCTGCCTACGGGACCGGACTGCAGCTGCCCCAGGTGCTCTGGAAAAAAGCATCCTGTGCTGGCCAGCTGCTAGCGAGCAGGCTTCCTGTATCCTACATTAGCCTCGCACACCTGCCTCTGGCAAAGACAGATCCGTAAGTGAGATCAGAATTGCAGCCCCATGTTTGGAAAAGCTTGGGAATTTCTTGCTTCATGGAATATCTGTAGTCATTAGCCTATCGAAGTAAATTAGGTGTGTGCTGTATTTTTGCTTTCAAAACAGTCTAAATAAAAGAAGATATTCCAGAAGCAAACAGAAAAAGCTCATGCTGCATTATGCTGAGTTCTCCCCAACTTTATTGGCTTTATTCTGCTGCAGCTACTGAAAACTCATTTAAACTATGAAACTTCTTTGGCGTGGATTCTTTATATTGATGAAACAGGGCTGACTTTCTCTGGAGAGCCAGAATGTTATTAAAGCACTTAACCCAGCACTGCTGTGGCTATCAATTATACCCTTCATTTACACTATACATGGCTGACAGCTTATTTGAAGTTCAAGAGGTTTTTTTAATGAGATGTTAATTGAGTACACCTGCAGTTGGCTAAAATTTTCATGGACAATTAAGAGTGATCTTTTCCCTTCCTAAATCCTTTGTTTTTCCTAGGTTCCTATACTGTATTTCAGTGAATGTGTTCAGGGTAGAAGTATGGACTTTAATATACATCAACTAGAACAATAATTGATGCTTGTGATTTATGACCATCACTTTAAGCTTATTGTCTTAGTCACCATGAGTGGTGGGTTGGCCCTGGCTGGATGCCAGGTGCCCATCAAAGCTTCTCTATCATGCTCCTCCTCAGCTGGACAGGGGAGAGAAAAATATAATGAAAGGCTTGTGGGTTGAGATATAAGAGCAGGGAGAGCTCCCTAACCGATTATCATCACAGGCAAAACAGACCCAACGTGAAGAAATTAGTTTCATTTATTGCCAATCAAATCAGCATAAGGAAATGAGAAATAAAACCAAATCTTAAAAACACCTTCCCCCACCCCTCCCTTCTTCCTGAGCTCAACTTCACTCCCTTTGTTCAACTGCTCTCCTTCCTGCCCCACAGTGCCTCTGAGGGACAGGGAATGAGGGTTGTGGTCACTTCACATGTTGTTTCTGCTGCTCCTTCCTTCTCAGGGGGAGGACTCCTCACACCCTTCCCCCGCTGCAGGGTGGGTTCCCCCCCACACCATCAGAGATGGTTGTCCACGATCTTCTTCAGTGTGAGTCCTTCCCACGGACAGCAGTTCTTCATGAACTGCTCTGGTGTGGGTCTCTTCCACAGGGTTCCACTTTTCAGGAACAGACTGCTCAGTGTGGGGTCCCCCTTGCCGGCAGACCTGCTCCAGCGTGGGCTCCTCTCTACCCACAGGTGCCGTCAGGAGCTTGCTCCGCTACAGTCTTTCCAAGGGGTCGTGGCCTCCTTAGCCCACACCAGAGCAGATGGATGGCCGCCTCCATGGGCAACAGGTAGATTTGCTCTGCCTTCAACCTCCATGGGCTGCAGGCGGACAATCTTGCCTCACTGTGGTCTTCACCAAGGGCTGCAGGAAATGTCTGCTCTGGTGCCTGGAGCACCTCCTGCCCATCCATCTTCACTTGCCTTGGTGTCTGTAGAGTTGTTTCTTTCACACATTCTTACTCTTCTCTCCTGAGTGTTCCTGTGTTTTTTCCCTTTCTTAAATATGTTATCACAGAGGTGCTACCACCTTGAAGGTACAATTGAGCAATGTTAATTAATCACTAGATCATTTATCTATGAGGAGTGATTCATCGTGTCTTAAAGTCTTTAAAGTGAGACTGATTTTTTTTTTTTGAATGGTGGGAGAGAGTTGTCAATACTTCATGTTTTCTTTTTTCCCTGAAAAATAGTCAGTTATGTAAAAACACGTATGTGTTAAGTATGTGCGTATTTTATTTTGGCTTCAAAGCATTGTCATGATCAGCATTATTGTCCTGGATCAAGTTAGGTTTGTGGTCAGATGGGTTGTCTTTGCAGTACTCCAGTGCGAGATTTTAGTAGTTGTCATAAAAGGGATGAGGCAGGGCTGTTTGATCATAGCAATCTTTGCTCACCTCAGACTATAGTAACCAACACAGAGAATTTCTGGTGCTGCGTAGTGATCAATATGTAGCAGGGGAACAGCATTTGTTAAAGTACAGGACAAGCAACCTAGAAAGGGAAAACACTTTTAAAAAATATTTTTATAAATCCCGTAGTTTTGAAAAGCCGATGAACTTGTATTACTTACTTTATACTGAGTTGTCTGAGATCACTTCAGTAAATGTGATACTTAACACACAAACTTGTACTTGGGAATAGAAAGTTTGGAATGGTATTGAGCAAGCTCTATGAGAGAGAAATAGAAGTAACGCTGAACAGCAGGTTTTGGTCAACACTATTGGACTTCTTGACTTGAAGTTACAAACATTCAGAGGAGAAACAAGTCATGATGGGAAAACAAAACATTTTAGACGTGAAACACTTCTTTGAAGAAGGCTGAACCATGTAATTGTTTACCTCTGCAGGTAACCAACTTAGCCATCACCCTGGTAGATAGCTGAAGTGAGGAGGAGAGAGGGATGTTGACACAGCTCTTTTCCTCAGTGATACTATTCTCCTTAGTCTAACGCAATTGAATTTTCACTGAGCTTTAGAAAGCAGAGGACAGCGGGTTTCTAACTGGGCGTTTAGGCTGCTTAGTTGGGAAATGGGGTAGTTTCTTGTGATGAATCCTCACCTCTCTGCTGCCAGGTGGCCTCAACCAAATAGGAATATCCATCTGCTTCCCAGGTGAATGGTTTGACTGCTGAGAACTGGGTGGCACGGGGAGGGCACTGCTGGTTATGCTTTGTCAGCCTTTTGTTTGCATTAAGATTTTTCATGTGAGTGAGAATTTTTTTGAGCCATACAAACCTGAATATTTTGTTTAATGTTTGATCTAGATGGCAACTGAAACTTCAATAGTTTACATAGTCCTGTTTTCTGTACCATTAACTCTGGTGAGTGGGTGTGAAAACTTGTGTGGAAAAATGGAGAAAAAAGTCTGATCACAGACGATTTACTTTATCTTTTGCTTTAAGCAAGTAATTTTTGATATGTCATCTATGGATCTTCTGGGTTTTCTCTATTGCCTCTAAGGGGTTCAGGAAAAGCAAGTTTTTATGCAGAGTCTACAGATGTGAATGTTCCACCCTCTCACTGAAGTGGTTTTTTAGGGTCCATAAATCAAAAGATTGAAAATCCCTTCTCTAAACATACTAAGCATACAGCAATTTTCCACAAGAAAAGACTAAAGTGATTTGTTACAATGCAAACTAATTTTAGCACCAAATTCTCTGGTGTGTTTGCTGCAGGCTCCTGGTGCCCCCAGAGCAGCAAGTTTGCAGAGCAGAAATGTATACACACAGCTCTGAAGCAGAGCTTGCTCATTTATATTCCCGAGCCTCTAAAACCACAGCGCAGAACTTGATTGGTCTTCAGTCAGCGCTGCACCTCAGCGGCGCGTGGGCCAGGAAGCCCACACTCTGCCAGGAGAGAGCATTTCAAGCTCTGGCAGGAATTATCCACTAATAAATTGAAGGAAGGCTTTGAAAAGTCTCCAAAGAGGCAGGTGTTCAGACTAAAACATTTGCACTATTTTCACCTGAATGACTGCTTAACCCGAAGCCTTACCAACACACCAACGTGGGGTTGAATTCTGCTCTGGTACAACGGTGGGACTCCATTACAGTGAGTCTATGAGTAGATATCGAGAGCAAATAGAGAATGTTTGGGTTTTTTTTTTTTCTTTCTCTAGAGGGGACTAATTGCTTGTCTGTTGATGAGAAAAGTGCAGTAAAAATTAATTAATGTTTAACAAATCTTATGATGTTGCATGAAAGTTCAAAATTGCATAGGGAAAATTGAATATATTCAAGAGGATTTTTGAGAAGGGGGGCACCTAAATGAAAAACAAACAAAAAACCCCCAAAACAACCAAAAACCAAACCAAGGCAAAAATGTAACACCATCATATACATGGAAAATATGTTTGTTTTGTGGCTTTTGAAGGCATACTGGTACAGCCAGTACTGTAAGTGGCCTGATCTGCACCAAGCAGATCCTTTTCAGCTCTCTGCAAAATACAAGAGGCTAAGCGCCAGCTCCCTGTGGGGCCTGGTCTGAAGTACGCAGAACTAAATGGGAAGATTTTTCTGAAATCCAGTGACCTTCTAACTTGTGTCCTTGAGGGTCAATGGGTCTGTGGCTTGAGAAGCATTCTCACCGTGCACGTGGCCAAAGCTGTGGATGGCGTCTTCTGGCTCGGTTTTGCCAGTAACAAGATTCCCGTGCATTTCAGCTAGGCTATGATTATATTCTTTGTGCATAGTGAATTGCTTATTACAATTTACAGCAATCACTGACAATTAGAAGGTGACAATTTTCTTGTCTGTCAACTTCAACAAAATGGCAATTTTTTTCTTTAAAGTACACTGAATGTTGCCTAGACCCTACTGCTCCTTCTTTATTTTTTCTGTTCCGTGGATGGTTAGTATTGTCCTTTTTCCTGCAGTCAGTGAATTCCATCACATCAGAAGGAAAGCTAACTGCTAGAACCAGTCAAAAATATTGACTCACATTTTACCTGGAAGATTGACCCTCCTGACAAAGGCTTTTCTGGTTGGCTGCTTGGATTTTTGGGCTTGGACCAACTTCTAAGATATTCAAATTGTTTGAGTTCCATTTTTTCTGCTTCATTTCTAGCATCACAAGGATGCTTCTCTTTATTTGCTGCCATTCTCTCAGTTCTATTAACTTCAGTAAGTTGTGAAGAAAAATTGGAGCCATGACTCTGCAGAAGTTTCACCAAAGTTGGTGAACAACTTAATAACTCAGAGTAGGTTCAGTGGAGAATGTTTGTGCCCTTTAATTGGAGCAACACAGTTATCTTAATGTAGCCATTCTTCTAAATTAACTTTAAATAGCGTTTGTATTAATGATGATCATTATGTATTAATGAGAAATCATTTGTTCCTTCAATATTTCCTAATTGTATCATGATTTCCACAGCTGCCAAAATGTGCTTGCTGGTGATGATTACCAATCTGAAGAAATAAATCATCTTCATGAGAACAGATCAGTTCTTTACTGTGACACAACCAATAAAAGAAGAAATAGATCTTACTCATTTGCTCAGTTGTGATCAATATCATTGCATATTGAGATCTAAATGATTTGTGCCATGTCAGGCTGTATTTCCCATGGAAGAGTCTGTTTCATATTGTCTTGATCCATCGCTCTCACGCTAAGGGACGCAGTTAACAACAGGAAAACAAGAGCAGGGACAAAAGCCTCTATTGTTATGTTGTTAACTGCTTCTAAACAAAACTTCCATGGCACTGAACACAAAAACATGCCAAGATGACTTAGCCTTAAAGCTATTTGGCTTCAACTCCAGATGAGCATTTGCTGCTGTTATAAAAACCAAAAGGAGGATTTGCCACGTGTCTGGGCTTTTCCTCAGTGATGCTACCTGAGCTAGATCTCTGGAGAAAGGATGTTCAAAGCTAGCCAGCATGGATTTGATCCAAAGGAAGCTACCCCTAAAACAAAGCTCCTGCTAGCTCCATTCAGTGTTGACTGAGACTCAGGAAAATATTATGAAACTGTCATTTTAAATTTTCTTCTGAATGCAAAACCAGATCTGATGAGAGTTTGGAATGATTTTGGGGAAGAACAGAAGGGTTCTTCACTTACTACTGAGTTGCATGACCTTGCACACTGCTAACGTTGAGACTTATCTGAAAATTATTTATTAAAAGGTAGAAATAGGTCTGTGAAATCCTTGAAAGTAGCTGCTTTCAGAAAAATCAGAAGGGTGATGAAACTTTTATCTTGAACTCTCCCCCAGATGGCTTAATGTATATAGCATAAGAACATTGTGAGAGGTGGGGTCGGATCCCTGTCACTGGCAGCAGCCTTGGGACAGCAATTTAGCTCTTATAGATAATGT
Source organism: Buceros rhinoceros silvestris (assembly GCF_000710305.1). Taxonomy (NCBI): domain Eukaryota; kingdom Metazoa; phylum Chordata; class Aves; order Bucerotiformes; family Bucerotidae; genus Buceros; species Buceros rhinoceros. Next base: position 209,112 of record NW_010412161.1, on the reverse strand, counting down.
ATACTAGAAAATATCAGTGTGAGGTCTTCTACTTTTCTAAACAGCTTATTTTTCCAGACTCTTCAAACCTCTGCTGAAATCCTCTGGAGAATAACTTCCGCAGCTAGGGCTTCAGCACTTGTTTTTTTTCCTTCTCCTGGGAACGGTTTCATGTTATAAAGATGGTTGCCTCGAGGTTTTTTCTGTTTTTTCAGGTGGGTTAATATTCAAAATGGATTTTTCTTCTCTTCCTTTTTTCTTTTTTTAAATCACCTAAGCTAGGCAACTGTGGCTGAGACTTCGAAAGGCATTTAGAGATACGAACCCAAATCCCCTCAGCATGAACTGGTATTGCTCTACAGGTGTCGGTAAGGTTGTGCAATCTATACCAGGTGTGTCATCTTGCTTAAAATTATTCCTTGAAGAGTTTTCTAGACACTGTGCCTAAGCTGTATAATCAGATTAATTCCTGTAAGGGAAACAAGTGATTATTTTCATCCCGCTCCAGATCTTTTTCTGATTTTCTCTGACTTACCCAGGTTTGTCTGAGTGGCTGGCATAGAAGAAAATCTAGCTACTCTCTGGAGACCTCCAGGTGCTGCGATCAGGAGGTAGCCTGGCCTGTCCTATAGTGAGCTTTAGCTTCCATCCCACAGATCAGAAGGTCAGGTGATGATGTGGAAAGAAAAAGGCAAAACAAACACAGCGAGGTCAGAGAAGTGAAAATCCAGCTTGTTTGTGCAAGAACACCACTTCTCGTACCTACTGGGAGAATTTGCTGAAAGCAGTGCTCTTCCCAGCCATGCTCCGTTAATCTTATGATGGTCATAAAAGATTTGTTCCCCTCCTCTCTATTGAGATGTGGTTTAACTTGACCTAAGGCATTAACCCTTTCCTCTTTGGAAAATTCTGAGCCTCTATGGCAGATGCTTTTTCTGGTATCAGCTATTAAAAATGTATCACTTTTATTGGTTGCATGGCAACCGATAATCCCTTTGTTCTGTGTTGTTTAAACAGATGCTGAGAACTCTGCCTGTCGTAACAAGTAAAAGCACTACCCTCGGGCATCCTTTCAAACGGCAAGAGGGAGAGTATGGGGTCTGAATTAATGTTTCTTCCAAAAGTCAAACTTTTGGTTGTAGCAAGGAACGGACCTATAATCTGCTTAAATAGTTATGCTTAAAATGTACTGTGATGCCATAACCTAATTGGTTTTGGCAGGCTTGCCTGGAAGGTTAACTCAGAGACGAGGACTGGGATTTCCAAGTCATAGGCCATAGATCTTCTGACCAGAATAAAGGAATTTTATTCCTTTACTGCTTCTCTCTGCAGAGAGACAGTAAATTGAGACCAAAAACCTGTTGGAAATCTGAAGCATTTTTCATTAACTTTAATAGGCCATAAACCCACTGATGTTTAATGAGCCTGTTGGATAGCATAAATTGTAAGTGGCACGATGAGGACTCAGTTCTGATTTTGATTTCTCTTGGATTGATGTAATTTCATTGATGCCTGGGAAGTTTCTCCTGAATTCCTTCTGCAGTAAGAAGCAGGCTGTAGGAGTTTCAC